>NC_092344.1:7337334-7643172 GCF_963676685.1 Mytilus edulis
TGCAATATTTTAAACTTATAATGAATGCATTTAGGAACTTTTTTTTGTTATTACGATCAAAAGTATTGAAAATATGTGTATGTGCGTTTGTGTGTAATTGTCAGGTGGTGGCTTTTTTTTGGGGGGAAGAGGGGGGAGGTTAATATTTGTAAGTCTTTGGAAAAGGGGGTATTTATTGACTGTTTTTCCTTCTTCAAGGTGTAGACATGAAAAAAAAAAAGAAAAAATACGAGAAAATCCACTGTTTCCTCACACGTCCCCACCCCAATGAAAGAAAATTACCATAATTATTACTTATTTATTTGTTATAACATTCCGATGTATTGTTACCAAAGAGATTTCTACTAACGTAGCTTTCGTTTCTGGCTGGTCTACCGATTTATAAATACGGACATTCCTTATCGCTTGTTATAAATTTATTTCTTCAATGAATACTCATAAAATTTTTTTTTTAGATCACAGATTAATAATATATAATTGTATCACTACAATATAATAGTTATTACGGCGAGGTTGAATTCCCGATCATTTATTCATCAACCACGCACGAATTTGTCACAGAAAAAAAATATCTCTGTACATTAACATTACTTTATTATTTAATATGATTTTTTTTTCTGAGACAAGTGCTTGTGACCATCCACAAGAATGTGCGGTCATCCGATGATCAGTACTTCACTACTTTGATTATATCTGAGTGTTCTTGTCTATACAAGTTTTCAAGAAAAGGTTTCTCTATAGATAAGTTATCAAGATAATAGCCAATAAAACAACAAAACTCTGAAGAGCCAAAATTGCCCAAAAAGGACCTTTACTATAGAGTATACTCAGACACATTGCTCTTAATTTTTTTTAATCTATTATAGTTCCAGGTTATTAAAACGCAAAATATTAAAAACCGCTGCCGTAAATCTTCACTTTGAAAAATTCAAAACACAACTCTCTATCTGTAAAGAGAACAACAGGGATCAGTAAACAATAAATAAATGCAGTGTTTAAGTTCATTTAGACACCAATATTATTTGATTACAGGTATTGTGTGTTCAAGCTTTGCTTACGCCGATCTGAAAACGCTCAATTCAAGATCATTGGGATTCTCTGGTTTTGTCGGATTGATCCACACCTTCAAACATATGAAGGCTGAAATTTCATTGGCTGATGTAATATTAACCAGGACAGAAAGTAAAACGAAGTGTTGTCAGATCCTTGTAACCAAAGCTTAGACAGATGATCTGTACATTATATATTATTCATTTGTTAGACACCGACTGCAGTGTGGGTAGGAGCACGTGTATTTCCTTGATGGACTTTAATAAAAAAGAACATGGTTATTTTTTTTTAATTTCATCATTGTTTTATTTTTCCCTGAATTTAAATGGAAACAAACTATTTCGCTTCCCTTCTGAAAATATAAAATCTCTTTCAAGAAATTTGGAATCAAACATTTACCAAAAATCCGGCTCAGGGTGTCGGTCTAGTACAAAGCATGGGTTAATATTCATATCACATTACAGCTATTTTCCTAATGCATGCAGTTTGAAGGTTTGTTTGGCTTGCTTGCTTTGTTTTTATAACTGTTTGCTCATGCATTTTAATCAAGTTTTACAATTCTAAGCAACAGAAAGGCTGGGTTTCAGCTTGTATGATGTTATTGAATGCTTGAACAAACATTTATATAGACAAAGAAAGCAAGCCAACCAAATCTTTAAACTACATACATTAGGAAAATAGCTGTTACATGTTTTTGTACGAATATGCTTATCAATTTGCCGCTGCACATCAAGCATCCGTCCATAACCATCTATATTGAAGTTGTGAAATATATGCACGAAAACATAATAAAAAGCTGAAAGCAAATGAAATACACCGAGTTGAAGTTCATTCCATATCTCCTTTAAACAATTTCGGATGAAAGAGATGGGCACTCGCTGTCGAGTGGTGTGAATAGTCTAACTACTGTATCACTAGTCTGTCGACACATTAGGTGTGTGAGTTCGAATACCGCATGTGGCAGGTAAGCTCGACTCCTATCTTAATTGACCTGAATTGTCAGTTTTCCAAACGAAGGTCGGATGGTCTCACTGGGAACTTCGGCTTCCTCCACCAATATAAACTCACCGCCACGAAATAGCATGAAAGTGTTGAAAGTGGCGTTAAATATTAATCAATCAACAAATCAATCAAATCAATCATCCATACCGGTATAATTATGGCCTCTAAATCTATATCTTTATTCTCACAAAGTCAATGTATGACATCAGTAAAGAGATAACAATAATAACTTTACAATATATACAAAACAAGAGAGAGAGAGGTTTCAAAAGTCTTAAGTCAGGAGGACAAACGCATGTGTTTATATTTTTTTTATAAATGAACAATCTTTTAAGCTTATGCAGGACTGGTTTTCGAGTACTCGACACAACATATTAAAAAATTTAAGATATATTTCTAATTCTCTTTCCAGATCTTCTGGTATAGTTCTGTTAAGTCCTGTAATACATTTGTATTTTAACTCACTAAGAATTTGTTTTAGTCAATCAAAAGTAAAGAAAATAGAAAAGGTGATAAGTTTTCTCCTTGTCGAACACCATTGTCACAAGTAAGCAAAGTATTCCGAATTATAAAATTTACTAGAAGATGCCAGCGAAATCGCGGAACAATTGGGCAAGTGTTGAAACAAAGAGTGTGGACACAGTAATAAGGTGGACACAGTAATAAGGTGGACACCGTAAGGATTTGGACACGGTTAATGCAGTTAATTCTTTTTCTTCAAAGAGAAGAAAACGAGGAACATAATGCAAAAGACGGGCATCACCCCATTCATCTCTGTTGGAAAATAAAAATATCAAATACCCTCAATTGAAAAAGTGTGGCAAAGTGTGATTAATAGTGTTTTTCCCCTTTTAACTAAAAAACCGTATGTACTACGTAAAATGCTTTGACATTACCGAAAAGGATGAAAATGAGTACACAATGAAAAAAATCTCATCTAATCGGATGAAAAATTAAATCCAAAACACTTCACCAGGAATCAACTCCTCTGTATCTCAGAAACCGTTGACGCCACTCCAAATCTGTTGACATACTCAATTTGCAGAATTTTATTAGCAATTAACAAAATCTCCATTAAAATAAGTTGAAAATAAACAATCTGTATATATGTTAGCGGCAATAAGTGAAATTAGGCATTAAGCTTAAATCCTAGGCAATAAGCTAACGCCTAGGCAGTAAGTCTATTGCCTAAATGATGTTAGGCATTAGTCTTAAATCCTAGGATTTAAGCTTAAATCCTGAAAAATGTGAGCAGGCATTAAGCTTAATGCCTAAAATGTAAATGCGAGTAAATAAAAGACATTTATTCATTTAAATTAAAATATTTTTGTTACATAATAATATTATGATGACTGTGGCCTGTTTATCGACACTGTCCTAAGATTAGTCCTATAAGATATTCTTAGGACAGAAAATATGATATAGTTAGGATCGACTTACGACATTTCTTAGCATTCTGCACATCGAAAGCTATCTGAGGATTTCATTAGCTGGGATGTCCTAAGTCAGTCCGGAATGCGGTTCGATAAAATTGCTCCCCTTGTTTATTTCGCTCTCCTGTTAAATCATGTAATTTCACTACCTCCAATGGTAGACGCTACAACGATGGGTGTTGTCAAGAAAGGTACGATTAAAGGAATCAGCTAGGAATTAGACGATCACCATTGGTGTAGATGAGTTGTTTAATAGTTGTTGCATTGGGATAAATGCATGTTTTGGATTAATTCATAATCAGGAAAAGCTGGGAAGAAAAGAAACGTGTTGCTACGTGAACCCGGAAAGGCCGGGACGAATTTAAAAAAAAATCTAGAGACGATCGTTCTGAGTGTGCCACCTACACATTCAAACGTGTACACAAGGACAGTATTCTCTATCTATGTAATGTGTTTTCATAATTATGTAATATAGGGCAAAAAAAGGTAGCAGTTTTTTGTGTCTTGTTGTTAAGCATATCCAGGGGAGATAATGTTATTTTTCACGGTGTGTTTGATAGGTTTGTTACATTGTAAAATTATATAATACACACTCATAAAGTGGATTAAAATAGCCTCCCACACTCAATTAACTGAATGTCAATTATTTTATTTACCGTAGTGCTATTACATAAGACTTCGGAGGTTCATATCACTTATATTCAACGTTTTTATATCGGATTTTTTTTACTATTGATGTTGAACGGTTCATAGTAAAAAATAATCAGATAAAACCGTTGAATGTAAATGATATGAACCTCAGAAGTCTTATATATTGTCCTTTAATATAAGACCGGAGGTTCATATCATTTACATTCAACATTTTTTATCGAATTTTTGTTTACTTTCAATGTTGAACGGTTCAACATTGGTAGTGAAAAAAAATCCGATAAAAATTAATGGTTCAATATTGATAGTAAAAATAGATCCGATAAAAATGTTGAATGTAAATGATCTGAAACTCTGAAGCCTTACATTATTGGACTAACGTTTATTAGTTCTTTATCTTAACTAAATGTTTTTTTTGTGGTGTATATTACAAAAAAAGGGGGGCCTTTAAAAACACCAAAAATACCTTACCAATCCTACAATATAAAAAGAAGTTGTGGTATGATTGCCAATTTGACAACTGTCCACAAGAGACCAAAATGACACATACATTAACAACTGTAGGTAACCGTACGGATTTCAACAATGAGCAAAGCCAATACCGCATAGTCATTTATAAAAAGCCCCGATAAGATAATGTAAAACAATTAAAATGAGAAAACTAATATCTGTTTACAGAATGAGAGAGATATTTCGTATTCTAAAACTCATTTTTCTCACATGTTTGTTAGATATGTTGAAAATACAGACACATGTTTAGTACGTATACCCATCCCCTCTTTTTCAATTCATTAGTTCAAGATACAGCTCTGAAGAATATGCAATAACCTAACATTGATAATTGAGCTAACAATAACTTCAGTACATTTTTCTAACAAGTGAAGTACATTTTTCTAACAAGTGAAGACCAATGAAAACATTTGATATGATTTGAAAACATGACCAATTAAGTAGGATCTTGTGGTTTCGTAGACATAAATGATAATTCAACATTTTCGATTTATATTTTTCTTTATTTCATATTCTAGTATATTTGATAGCATGTTTATATTTTGTGACGCATCTGATGTATAAATCCAGTGCCAGATCCGGGAAAGAGCTTTTAGTTCCGATCCGTTTGTACGGGGAACATGTGGTTGCAACCCCTCTTTAATAGCCTGTTCTGTTTTTTGTTTGCAGTGTCGAAAGTAAGACAGCAGTTTTATCAAGAAGTTATGTGAAAGTTCTGCTATACATCTGACAATCAGGAATTATTCTGAAGTACACATGTCGACCAGAGGCATGGAACAGAGAGGAGAGGTTTTAAAGTACCAGATGCTTATCTGAGATTCCAATTTGAACTAAAGAAAGCAATATATAAAGATATGTAGGAGAAATAATCTATATGAATAAAGTTATGCCACAAAAGGAACTTGTTTTTTTTTCATATACAGAATATGTCATACGTATCCATAACAGAAGAGATGTCAATGCATCCTTTATAACCTTGCAATAATGATGGTAATAATGTATATAATTTCTGAGATGATATAGCAGTGCCATTGGTTTCCCCTTTCTCCTTCTTCAAAGAACTTGATCATCTGAACTCTTGTTTTTTTAAACTGGAGCCCTGTTCAAGAACAATTAAAAGATCATATATATGCTTAATTTTCGTTGTTTTTTAGAATCATCATATAACCTCCTTGATATAATGGAACTTTGATATCCTTGAATCTATTTCTGAGTTGTGAAGAAACATACAACTAACACAGTTATTCAAGAAAATTACTATAATACAATCGAGTCTTTATGTGATAAACTATACTAAAATTGAGTTTAATGTAAAACTGTAAAATAAGTAAAGACTTAACGTCTTGCAAATTTTCGACTGTAGGTAAAGTTAACTATTACACTGTGTCTAAACCACACCGGCAAAATTTGTTCGGACTCGATGGTATCTAACATCCGGCACAATGACGGAACATTAATAGACAGAAGAAAGCTAGGTTTCTCCTTATTTTCTTATTTTTTTTATGATATCGAAGAATATAAATACACATACAACTATTTTCTATTGTGATATGCAATATTTTCTACAACCGTTCTATATTAATGGAAAAATAAGTAAAAATGCACGTCAAAATGACGAATTGAGTGAACCTTGCCTCGAAATTGTTTAATTTCTCTTTAAATTGTTCACATTGTACGGAAAGAAAGGTACGGGAAGATAGATATTGACACGGAGATTGCAAATTTAGTTATTATGAGCATCTCAATAATTGTAACTCTGTGTATGGAACGGAAGAAATGGGTCATGTCAAAATGGAACTGGCCGGTTTCGTCAATGTATACAACCCGGTTTCGTCGTAGATTTCAAAATGCATAACCCGGTTTGGTCAAATAAAAAAAATCATAATCGCATTACATTATAATTGATTATTTAACTTCAGCGTTCAAAATGAGTTTTGTGGGTCGTTCGAAAACAAGTTCGTTCACCGGACAGCGGCTTATTATTTATATGAGTCTCAGATTCAAATAAATAATAAGCAAATTCCTACTCTTATAGAACACAAATATTTTAATTTTACTTTGCATTCCGAACTTTTTTAACAGCATATTGAGATTAAAGCTCTCTAAATATGCGTTTTCTATATGAGTTATGGGAAAATATGTTGAACATGTTTAAACTTGAAATTAAAGTTTACGGTCTTAAAAATCGAAACACACAATTGATATGTGATTTTCTCGCACAAAAGAATGGACACCTTTATAAGTAATCTAATCATTCCATGTATGTAATCTTTTCTACCATCGTTAAAAATAAATCTTCTTAAGGATAAACGTTGATAATAAGACAAATGTATATGCATGCATAATCGACATAGAAAATGAATGTAGGATTACAACTACCATGCATTAAAATAAAATTTATTTATCACTAATTGTAACTATACTGCTATGTACAAATTAGTATAATAGTCTCAGGTCATCGATAAAATTCAATAATAATTATTTTGTTAACATTATTAAAACTAGAGGCTCTAAAGAGCCTGTGTCGCTCACCTTGGTCTATGTGAAATTAAACAATGGACACAGATGGATTCATGGCAAAATTGTGTTTTGGTGATGGTGATGTGTTTGTAGATCTTACTTTACTAAACATTCTTGCTGGTTACAATTATCTCTATCTATAACAGTACTTTCTGTGGAAAATGTTATTGAAAATCTTCAAATTTTAAGAAAATTGCTAAAAATTGACTATGAAGGGCAATAACTCCTTAGGGGGTCAATTGACTATTTTGGTCATTCTGACTTATTTTTAGTTCTTAATTTGCTGTACATTATTGCTGTTTACAGTTTATCTCTATCTATAATAATATTCAAGATAATAACAAAAAAACAGCAAAATTTCCTCAAAATTACCAATTCAGGGGCAGCAACCTAACAACCGATTATCCGATTCATCTGAAAATTCCAGGGCAGATAGATCGCGACCTGATCAACAATTTTACTTCCTGTCAGATTTGCTATAAATGCTTTGGTTTTTGAGTTATAAGCCAAAAACTGCATTTTACCCCTATGTTCTATTTTTAGCCATGCAGCCATCTTGGTTGGTTGGCCGGGTCACCGGACACATTTTTTAAACTAGCTACCCCTATGATGATTATGGCCAAGTTTGGTTAAATTTGGCCCAGTAGTTTAAGAGGAGAAGATTTTTCATAAAGATTACTAAGATTTACAAAAAATGGTTAAAAATTGACAATAAAGGGCAATAACTCCTAAAGTGGTCAACTGACCATTTTGGTCATGTTGACTTATTTGTAGATCTTACTTTGCTGAACATTATTGCTGTTTATAGTTTATCTCTATCTATAATAATATTCAAGATAATAACCAAAAACAGAAAAATTTCCTTAAAATTACCATTTCAGAGGCAGCAACCCAACAACGAAATGTCCGATTCATCTAAAAATTTCAGGGCAGATAGATCTTGACCTGATGAACAATATTACCCCATGTCAGATTTGCTCTAAATGCTTTGGTTTTTGAGTTATAAGCCAAAAACTGCATTTTACCCCTATGTTCTATTTTTAGCCATGGCGGCCATCTTGGTTGGTTGGCC
This sequence comes from Mytilus edulis, assembly GCF_963676685.1. Classification (NCBI taxonomy): domain Eukaryota; kingdom Metazoa; phylum Mollusca; class Bivalvia; order Mytilida; family Mytilidae; genus Mytilus; species Mytilus edulis. The sequence continues at coordinate 7,345,570 of NC_092344.1, forward strand.
GGGTCACCGGACACATTTTTTAAACTAGATACCCCAATGATGATTGTGGCCAAGTTTGGTTAAATTTGGCCCAGTAGTTTCAGAGGAGAAGATTTTTGTAAAAGTTAACGCCGGACGACGGACGCAGGACGACGACGGACGCCGGACGCCAAGTGATGGGAAAAGCTCACTTGGCCCTTCGGGCCAGGTGAGCTAAAAACCGAGTCTGTACTGTCGCCATTGTGTTATGATGATCGTACACTGACGTTGGTCAATATATTTTGACAATATATACGGACAGACGGATTCAGTTTATTTCAAAGTGGGCGTATTTCGAACAACCTTTACATACCGCCGAGCGTAGCGAGTCGAACAATATTTTGATTATTTTTTGCTTTACAAAATCGTTAAATACAGGAATCAATATAGTTTTGGCAACCGAAGGTGGGGTCGGGGCGTGCAACCTATACGTCATCTAGATTCGCCACTTATCTTATAAAGTGTATACCGAATTAAAATATTGTAAGAAATGAGAAAACAGGGACACCCGGGAAATCGGATTATGTGAGTTGGATTATGTTTATTATAATAAATGCCGAATATCAAGTTCTTTTTATCGATTTCTATACATTTTTCTCAAATATATATAAAAGTTATATAGGAAAATGATAAGGCAGACAAATATACAAATAAATCGACTTGGCCGATATCCTAATAAAACTTATTGACCTTTAATTACGATTTTTTTTTCATTTCTTTGCGTTTTTACACGCCCGTCCCAATTTTGACAGGACGTATTATTGTATACACCCGTCTGTCCGTCCGTCCGTTCCTCCATCTATCAGTCATTCGGTCCGTCCGTCTAGCTATCCGTCTATCTTTATGTCCAGCGTAAACATGTCGCACCGTAACTTGAGCTTATCTAGTTTTCATGAAACTTAACAAAGTTATTTCTTGAAATGGTCAAACGATTTGTAAACCTTTTAGTGAAAATCAAATTAAATCTTTTTGAGTTACAGAACTTTGTAAGTAAAACAGGAGTGTGTTTTTTGTTAACATGTCGCGCCATATCTCAAAATGATTTATCATTATTGCATCAAACTTTACACACTTCTTAGTAATATAAATCTTAACTTCTGCATACTTTATGGTGATGTTTTAAATTTTGTTTTTTAAGCGTTAATTAGGTTTTCTTTGTAAAAAAAAAGGGGGTCACATACTGCGATGTATCTCAAAACCTATATAAAAAAAATATCATAATGTTAATGTTAAAAAAATAATTAGATATCAGTGTTTGCTATTGAGTATTTATATTCCATTTAAAATTAGTTTGAAGATCAGTGAAATAACGGGTACGACTTTCATTAGGAAAATGTGTAGTACTATAATTACCTATGTAAATAAATGTAAACACGCCAAGTTTACTTTATAATACATATATATTTAATTTCTTTCGAAAGACAATGTTCAGATCCGTGTTAACGTTGCTTTTCATTAATTGTTGGTTTTAAAAAAATATAAAAAACCGGGTGATATATATAGACGAAACCGGGTGTTGTGTAGTAAACAACAATGACGAAACCGGTGTATTTTTATTTGACATGACCTATTTCTTTCGTTCCATACACATAAATACAAGTATTGAGATGCTCATAATGACTAGTTTTGCAATCTCTGTGTCAGTATCTATCTTCCCGTACCTTTCTTTCCGTACAATGTGAACAATTTAAAGAGAAATTAAACAATTTCGAGGCAAGGTTCACTCAATTCGTCATTTTGACATGCATTTTGACTTATTTCTCCGTTAATATAGAACGGTTGTAGAAAATATTGCATATCACAATAGAAAATAGTTGTTTATGTATATATATTCTTCGATATCATTAAAAAAATAAGAAAATAAGGAGAAACCTATCTTTCTTCTGTCTATTGATGTTCCGTCATTGTGCCGGATGTTAGATACCATCGAGTCCGATCAAATTCTGCCGGTGTGGTTTAGACACAGTGTATTAAGAAAAAAATAAGATCACGGCCGACACTCGGCTAACCGAGAGATAGTCGGTTAATCTATATTGAGTATGCGGCTATATCGGCGGTTGGTCTGTTAATCGGGTTGGTTATACGTCTGTTAAGAGTAAAACGCACAATTTTAATATTGAAATCTATTTAATATACAGATTTTAGGTACATTATAAGAATCAAATCAAAAAAAGAAAAGTGTCTGACAAAATGATATATATCATAGAACATTTTCCAACTGTAAAAACATTTCATAGTCTGCGCAGTTTTCAGTAAAACTAAAAGGCGTCGCGCAAGTATGTAGTATATATGCTTATACGCATATCAATTTTTGTAATGAAAGGCGAAAAAAACAATTTTAGATATCATTTAAAGGACACAAAATCGTACTTTGGTTCTAAAATATAAATTGAAATAAGTAAATATTTCATAATTGTAATATAACGTCAGTAATACCACGTTTTAGTGAACATTATGGGAATAAAGTCTGTTAATGGGTTGGACAATTGAAATTGTGTCAGTTAAGAGTTATTTAGCCACGACAATAGTTGTGCTACCTTTATATTTTCCCTTTGAAAAAGTTAAGAATGAGATGCTCTTGAGTAAAAAAAAATGACAATACGCTAGTAAGAACATTTTTATTTTGACTTCCTTTGCATTTTATTAAGGAGTGTGTCACTTCAATATATGGATATGGATTGCCTGCTGGAATATGCATGAATCTATTATTAACGTTTTCCTCAGCCTTAATTTTTGTGTCTGTTCAAAGTAGCACGTTCTCAAATCCGTCCGAAAGTGTCTTTCTAATACAACACAGGGTACATATAACGTGTTGTCGTTCTCATGTGCACATGATATTTGTCACTGGACGTTAAACTCTAAATCGTCAACATCATTCGATTGGTTCTTTTCTTCTATTACTGAATCATCTGTTGTTTACAAATCAGTCTAAAGAAGTAAATGGAAAGGAGCGAATGCAGCTACATTTGGTTATCTTAAGTTTTAATTCATTTTATTCCGTTTAGTTCCTTTCTACATAAGTGCAGAGGAGAACTGCAGTTGTCCGCATGTAAACTTTCAGCATTTATTACCAATATGAGTACATAGCAATCCGTTACTGTTTCAACACCCAGGGAAGTTTCATGTCTTTATTCTCAAACAGTTATTATTTTGTTCTATCTTTTTTTTATTAATGCATCACTTCCTACTCTCCTTATCTAATATTCTATATTTTCTGTGTTTCCTTCCAGATTCTCGTGTATACAATGAGGGTCCGGATTGGGGGTGTTGTTTATTTCTATATTCTTTAAATTGTCTGTTACTTTTCTCTACATTTTATTTTATCTTACTCATTATTATTTCTTTATTCTTTATATATTCTAGCATCCCAATATATTTTACTTACTGATGTTTAGTTACATTACGACGTTTATCTCTGATTTATATACTGGTTAATATCAATTTAGATACAAATTAGTGTCATTCATGACAACCTAAACAGAATCCACATGATATATGCGACCATTCTTGGATGAAATCAATATGTATAGATTATAACATGCCCTTTTCTATATTAGCCCTGGTATCATCCCGAGACTCCGAGGGCCGATATGGATTGAGGGATGATACCAGGGCAAATATGGAAAAACATGTTATCATCTTTAAGCTTTTTATCACATATTTAAGTGTTGCAGAAAAGAGGGGAAAAAAGTTCAATTATAACAATTTAATGAAACATAAAAGGTAAATCTTCAAAATGTATCCGTATCCATAACAAATATGTGATAAGATATAAAAAACACATAGCTGAGAGGGTGATAGAGCAGATTTGGGTCCCGAGAAAACATTGTCAACCGCGGCGAAGCCAAGGTTGACAATGTTTTTTCGAGGGATACCGATCTGCTCTATCACCCTCTCAGCTATGTGATATTTGATTTATTATAATGAATGTCCTATCATCTTTTTCTATAACAGATGAGTTTTATTATAAAGTATTTTCTATGTAGTCACGTACTTGACAGCGTAACGGGTATTTGAAAAATCATCAGAAGTGAAGTAAATAGACAATAGTAGTGCATTGACTTGACATATAAACGATACAAGGATTTGGCCAGAAACGGGAAAAAAAGCTCTGCTATCAAGAAAAAAAATATTTTCAATTGTTGTTATTTTGTTATTGTTATTTATTTTATTTAAATTTTGGGTAAATACCCCTTTCAAAAGGCCTCATATCTGGCTGAGAAATATACATCACAATGAACATGATGAAATGTACATCACCAGTTGAAACCCATCGATGGTGAACGAATGCGTTTAATATCAACAATAAGCATAACACACAATGATTTATAGGTTTTAAAGTAAAAATATTAACAAGTGAAATACGTTTTTCCAACAATTGTAAAAGGAATAAGTTTGAGTCGTTCCACGCTTCGTTGTATAGTAAATTAGAACTTTAAGCATTGTCTATAAAATAACTTGATGTAGATTCAATTCATTGTCGTTTAAATGCCGATTTTTGATTGGTCTAGCCGAGAGGGTGACATTCCAAAAAAAATGTCACCCGCTCAGCCATGTGATAGAGTAAATTAAAACCTTAGGCAATCAAAATATGGCATTTTAACATGATGTATAATAATACTTTAATATTACACTTTTTATATCAGTTTTCAATATTCATGGCCTAAATTCATTGTTCATGTCAGTGTTTCCGTATATATTATGTTTCATTGCTCATGTGTTGTTTCCGTATATTTTAGCCACTCGTCTTGAGCCTACCCATTTTATCCGATAACACTTTATACAGCAATAAAATTATACTTTTATTGCCATTCGTAACTCTTAACAGACCAATTAACAGACCGGGTTTTATACATCCGACCCATTAACAGACCAGGTTTTAAATAAAGATTGATTTATGTCACCAAAATACAGATTTTTGTGTAGATTTTTCACACAATGATATCAATTTGGTTGACAAACATAATGCCTGTCTTTGTTCGATGTTCAGATACCGCATGCAAGTAAATTCAACCAACGTGTCTTTTTGTGTACATTTTGTGTGTGTAAAATGTGTATAAATTTATTGATGAGTAACACGCCTTTTCATTTTATAGATCGTACATCGAAGCTAGAAAAATAATAATTACACCACTGGATTCGGTACATTGAATTGTTTTGTTAGACATGAATAATTTATATGATAAACATATATTTAAAAAGTTATACAATGAAACATGCAGAATTTCCAATGATTTCCTCGATAACACCTGATTAACAGACTTTAGCCAACCCGATTAACAGACCCACCGCCGATATAGCCACATACTCAATATAGATTAACCGACCAATCCCTCGGTTAGCCGAGTGTCGGCCGTGAAGATATTTAATAGTAAGTTCAAATCGTATGAATCGTATGAATAATATTGACGAACAAAATAAGTATCACATTATGTCGTCGGACAATTGTAAGATGCTATAAGATAGACTAAAAATGTATCGAAAATATAGCACAAAAGAAATCATGAAATAACTCAGTGCAATCCCAATTTAAGATGCAAAGAAAAAAAAAACATCCATTCGCGGGCAACTACCGACTTATTATACTGTATAATCGAACACAAACATAGCCAAAATATGACACTCAAGAAATAAGACGCAAACTAAATTACAAGAATTGCAAGATCAATAAATTATGTAGAAAAAATAATTCCGAACGACAATTGGTTAACACAAAAAAAAAGAATACAACGATATAAATCTATGCTACCCCAAAAACTCAACTTTACAATGGTCAACCAATCCGGGTTACTGTATAACTAAGGTGTAACAAAATGTTTAACAAACCTTTTTTTAATAATACAGAAGTTATGACTGTCGGTGTAATTGTAATTGTTTAGAAAAAAAACATGTCAAGCATGCAAATATTATTTAAAATTTTTTAGTTTTAATCACTTAAAAGTCATGTGATGTTACATATATAGGACGGGTGTGTTCGATGCGCAAATTAATTAACAAAACCCCGTCATATAACATCCAACTTTGAAGTTGCGTCCAAATGTCAAATTTAGGTGTGCCACTTTGGGAATGGTCTTAAACGATTGACAATTCATTTCTTAATTTTTGTAATTTTTCCCAGATTTTTTCTATGTCGGGCAAAAAAAAGTAGCAGTTTATAAGGAGACCCCCTAAATGACGTAACAGCTTGACTTATGGTCGTTTTAAAAACGATTGTTTGCAAGTTGCATTGTGAACAATTGTACAATATGAAAATTAAACAACGTGAATTCAAATATTTATAATGACTTTACTGAAAGTAACTTTTGTGACATCTTGACAACCGTATACAAAGATCATTACACTTTTCTACCTTCTAAACACAAGAGGTCGAATTCTTTTGTTCTATTTAAACCGCATATCGGACTGAAGTATTGGCGTAAAAGAAAATAGCAAATGAAAAAATGAAATATTGTATCAAATTCGACCAAAAACTTTAATTCACACACCGATTAATTATTAGAAAATAATTACTAGTTTTAAATGAAAGGTTATAAATATTTTTTATATTATAATTGTAGATCTAAACTCTTTGAAACAAAATATAAGTAAAAAATATAACTACGTTTTATATTAGAATTGAACAAAATAATTGTAAATAGTAAAAATTAAATATATAATCGGTAAAATCATGTTATGCTTTGAGGGACCAGGGGCCTGGTTTTCGAAAGTATCTTACGACTAAGACATGTCTTATGATGGTCTTAGGACATGTCATAGTCGTAAGACATGTTTTCGAAAGTGTCCCAAGTTACGATTTGTCATAACTTTTGTCGTAAACTTAAGACCCCTCGCGACATGACTTATGATGGTCTTATGATTGTGAACTAAAAGTTTAATTTTCTTTCATGTATTATTTCATGTTAATTGCAATAAAAATATTTGTTGTGTTTCTCAGTTAGCTAAATAGTAAAGATTTTATTTTTCTCAACGACGTGAATTAAAATTTGAATCTCCTGGGACATACGTTTTGGAATTCTTTTCTAACTCATGGTTTTGTATAAGAAATATACATATTATTTCGTTCCCAGTATATTTAATAGTACTATATTAACGTATGTGCACGGGCATTTCGTTAAGCGGATACTCGATGTACCGAATCTAAAAAGTATTCACAGTTAAATAACAATGCATGTTTGATAATACACGAAAGCGAAGTTCAAGATTTATTGTTCAAAATTTATTATATATTACATACTAAATTTAAACAAAATTATTAACTTATATTTTAATTCCTTTTTGTAAAAAATTTCATGTTCATTATAATGAAACAAATAAAATATTCGTAAATACTAAGAATGGTTATAATTAATATGTTCATACTTTTCATTTTTATATTTATCACTTTTTAATCATTATTTAGAATAAATAAATGTTCACTTATGACAGTCATAAGAGCATCATAGCAATGACTCTCTTAGACAGCTTTGATTTTCATCCTATGACATATCATATGATAGTCATAAGATGATCATAAACTATGTCCTAAGATATATCTTATGACATATCTTATGATACTTTCGAAAACCAGGCCCCTGAATTCGAAGCGTCACGGTTTCATACTTAAAAGTTCATAGGAAAATCTCGTGCATCTTCATATAAATACTGAATACTTCAACTATTTTATTTTATTACTGCAAATAACATACGTTTGAGAATGAAAAGAAGAAAAAAATCAAATTTCACCGATTTTAACAATGCAAAAGTACAGGACCCAGTGTCATCCTAAATATAAAAAAGAAGATGTGGCATGATTACCAATATGACAAATCTCCACAAGAGACCAGAAATAAATTTACAAATAAAATATGTTATTTATATTAAAATGCATCAAATAATAATTTAGAAATATAAAAACTTGATAGAAATTTGTGTTAAAAAATCATTTTGTTATCACAAATTGTCGAACTATTAACAAAGACAATTTACTTATCCAATAAATAAAAATAGAAAATGGTGTGATAAAAAAAAAATCCAATCTTAATTTGGTCTACTTTTGACAAGTTCAAACCAGCTCGACTAATGAAGTGTACAAATTTTCAAATAAATATAATTATAATTATTCTATAGAATCTCCCCCCTTTTTCAATTGGATAAAATTACTTTTTTTAAGTCTTTTTGATACTTATTTATACCACACAAACACGAAAAAAGTATGAGTTTATTCTGTTTTTCAAAATTACTAAATAAACTTACTAATTTTGAAGATCTGTCAAATGAATGTATATTTATAAATGTAGAATTAGAAATATAATAAAAAAAAGACTCTTTATCAAGAATAAATCACCCAATATGCATAAATTCCAGAGTTTACTTATTGCCTAAAATTATCTTTGGCAATAGGATGAATAATCATCATCAGATTTCAGGCAATAAGCTTAATGCCTGAAAATTTCAGGCAATAACTTAATGCCTAGGCGTTAGCTTATTGCCGCCTAGGATTTAAGCTTAATGCCTAATTTTACTTATTGCCGCTAACATATACAAATATGAGAACATTACCCAACCTGACCATTTCGCATTTCGCGGGCAGTATGTGGACTAAGCACGCGGTCTCCGAATTTGGATATTATGGCTTATTCTGTGGAAAAAAGATTGTTTAAAGACAAATTAAGGAAGTACAAAACACTACATGTATACGTCATATCACAAATATTTCCGACTTTATATGGTTTAGGAGGAGTAACACTACATTATACATCTTACCATTTATATTATTCAATAATACATCTTGCCATATTATGCATGAGTAGATAATTCTATAGCTATTGTTGTGAAATATTTTTAAAACTGACTGTGAGTTCAATGGTGTATTTTGCAATGAATAGAAATAAGAAGATGTGGTATGAGAGCCAATGAGAAAACTCTCCATCCAAGTCATAGTTTGTAAGAGTAAACAATCATAGTTCAAAGCACGACCTTCAACACGTAGCCTTTGCCTAACCCAAATAGCAAGCTATAAAGAGCTTCAAAATGTTTTATCATATTTTCGCTACAGCCGCAAATTTCTCCAATTAGCTCCTGTATTAATTGATCTTAATCTCCCTCCGAAATGTTTGAAACGTTGATTTTGTTAAATCGCACTGTCTCATTTTTCCTATTAATTACACTCTCGCTAACGATAGACACATATTTGAGCCGGGTTTATAGTTTACAGAAACAGATCGGAATCAGTTATGACGTAGACAGTAATCATTCTAATCGTAATCATGTTCATTGACCATAACGACGATGAAAGCGCATCATATAATGACGTTTCGACATCATATAATGAAGTACATTTTGTAAACCAAACCACATCATATAAGATTACAAGCACATAATATAATGACACAACCACATCATATAAATATATTTCCACATAATACAAGTGTGGACACAGATGAGTGTGGATAGTATGTTTGAATGTTTGACAGTGTTTTATGATAAATGTAGTTCTATGATTTTCCTATATGTGTTATTAACTGTGTTGCACGATGACAACCAACCGGAGCATTAGGAGTATTGTTTATTTTATATGTAGTTTAGTTTTTATGTTCAAGACAGGCATGGAAGAGACACTAATTGCATTAGTTACCAAATGATTATGATAGAATATGTTCCACATCTTTGATTTTGGATACATTTTATAGCTAGGAGAGCAACACATAATAGGTTCAATTTTTCGTGATTTTTTTAAATTGGGAGATGATATCTGAGAACATGATATAAGGAGCCTGTAATTCAGTGGTTGTCGTTTGTTTATGCGTTACATATTCGTTTTTTCTTTATTTTTTGTACATAAATAAGCGTTATTTTTCTCCTTTGAATTGTTACACATTGTCATTTTGAGACCTTTTATAGCCGACTATGCTGCATTAGCTTTGCTCATTGTTGAAGGGTGTGTGGCGACCTGTAATTGTTAATTTCTATGTCATTTTGGTCTGTTGTGGAGAATTGTCTCATTGGCAATCATATCACATCTTTTTTTATATGTATTTGCTAACTATTTGTATGGTTCTATTTATATATACTGTCAGAGTGCCAATGAAAACGCAACACTTGGTTTTTCAAAAATAAAATTTATATTAGAAATCATGATCTTTCAAAATGAATTGTTCTTGAAAATTAACAATTCTAACAATAGATCGATATCAAACAAAAATGTTTCATTGTCATCTTTCGGGCGCAATAGATAAACGAAACATCCAATGACGAATCATCAAATCACAGTCCTAACAAAAAATGTTACAACCCTGTTGTGCAGCGCAATCTCGACAGCGCCGCGGAATTGATCATCCCGGACGTTTAATGTGATCTCGAGGATTGTTATTCCACTTGTCCCGCAAAGCAAACTCAAGCTGACTTTTTGATATTGGTGGTGGTTTTCATCGTCTAAACCATGTCAAATCTGATGCAAAATTTGCTCTATCGGACCTAAATCTGGCGAAACGCATGACTTTTGGCCAAGGCGGGTGCCAAACGTCTATGTAACCACCACTGACGATTTTTGGTCTACAGAATTCGATGTTTACGCCAGACGGCCATTAAGATGTCGGCTGTGGTGTTCTTTAACTGTTGAATTTCTGCGCAAATGGTGCTTTACTGAAATTGCTTCAGAGGATCTACCTTGACTACCATTGAACTCTCGTGACCTTTGGACATCCTTCAGAGTCGATATCGGATATGTTAAAGACCAAATGTATCGGTTTTGCTGAGCGTTTCTTGCTTTTTGAACCCCGGGATGTGGCTTATCATTAACTGATCCATTTTTGTTGAATTTGTGGATGATTTGGGTTATTGTAGAGGCTACAGTCTTCTCGAAATTGAATGCTGTGAAAGGCTTCATTGGATCATGCCGGAAACTGCATGTCGCTGGTTGTCAGAAAGTCCTGGCATTTACTCAGATGTTTATTGCAGTTTCCTTACAATAAGGGCGGGAAAATTCACGACATTAGCCAAGCTTTAAATGACAAAATCGTGAAAATGGTGCGTATATTGAAAAGCGGTGAACTCGGTTTATGTCCGTTCAAAATAACCCTTACTTCGCATTTGTTCCAAAAATCACCCAACTGTAAAGTTGTCGACAATTGTCTTTAAAGTCATTTTCAACCAACTTTACAAAGTTCTAATATAAAATAAATAAAAATTATCAGACTTTTTTGAAAAACAAAAGTGTTGCGTTTTCATTGGCACTCAGTATATCTTTGTGGTGGCTTGTCAGTATCATTAGTATAACACTTTAAAATGTTGAATTGATCGTCAGATTAGAAGAAATTTATTGGATTTTAGTAATGACAATGCCTAACATGATGCTTGGGCCTGATGAGCTAGAAAGTAAGCTTCTGTGCTGTTTTCTATCAATTCTTTGATAATATCTCCTTCAAAGCTGGTGAAAGCAAAACAAATTTGGTCAATGGACAAATAATGTTTGGTTCAAACAAAAAATAAAATGCTTTTATCTCCCTGTTACTTACATTGTACATAGAAATGATAATACATGGAGACATCCTTGTACATGAGAGTTGTCTGTAAAATCTTTACTTCACAAAGAATGAATTGCATAACAATGAACCGAGCTCAAAGCAAAGCACTTTAATAATACACTTAGACAGAGAGCTTAATCCAGTGATATACTTTGTACTACAGGTCCTTCGTGAACATCCATCAACCAGAACCATATCTCAATAACATGCCATTCTACATGGTTGGATCAGAAGTCCTGAAAAAGACATGATTTTTTTTTTTTATCGTATTTAAAGTATATATGCATAGGTTAAAACTTTCACAAATTTGAGGTATAATCATTCAGTGTCTGGCAACTATCAATCGCTTCATGCACAAACTGATATAGGTTGAGCATGAGTGCCCTCTGTTGGAAATAAAAACATACCTCCACCTAATTTTAGTAAACTGATGAAGAAACATTCAAAACTATAAAATGTTATCCAAGACTTGTCAGTGTCTATATATAGCTTTTCACCATCGCCACTGAATCAGTGATATATGTACACATAAATACATGTAAGACTAAAAGAGGCCCCCCCCCCCCGTCTGGAAAAATATGGTTGATTATTTAGAGGACCACTGGAGCATGATCAGAGTGGGCCCTCTCTCAGGCAGTCAGTGGGCCCGCACTTATGAAAATTTCTGGATTCGCCACTAGAAATATCCCTCTAACAGACTAGCATTTAAATCCCAGTTTTCTAATATGGTAGCTAGGTGGAACCTTAAACTAAAAAATTTGAAAAAAATATTTTAAATATATTTCAAATGCATGTATATGTGATAATATAAATTCTCCAGATTTCACTGTATTTTCCCTTTTGATGTTTTTCAACTACAGCCAGTTTGGTGTGGGTTGATGTTTGATTGTTGTACATGTACATGTTATGTAACGACATGAGATTTGTTTATATACATAATACTTATTTCCCTAAATTCAAATAAAATAGATGTGAGAAATTAAAGGAAACCATATGCAAATATTAAAAAAATAATTTGCATTTGTTCTGTTGATTGATAGTGGTACACATATGAAGAAATGGTGAAATCACTTATATATAGTTCTGATCAAAAGTTTCATGATAGACATGCATGGTAAATAAGTAGTAGGTTGTTTGAAGTTTGCAGCATATTCAACTTTGAAAATCTTTTTCAGGTCTACAATCCATATAAAAATCTGTATATATGTGGTATAATTTCCAATGAGACAGCTTTCCAGAGGTTAAAATAACAAAGTAATTATAGGCAACCATACAGCCTTAATAAGTGAGAAAAAAACAGTCTAGACATGTTAAGTAAGCAACAATTAATGTAATGGCCTGATTTGCAACTTATAAACAACAGGTTTGGAACCCTCCCCCCAAAAAAATCAAAGAGCAGATTGCTCTGACGGATACGATTGCCGTTGTTTCGTTGACACATGTACATGTATACATGTAGCTGGATAATATTATTTTCAAAACTAATTCAACTGCACATGTAAAATAGTTACAAAATAGCCAATCCCGGATAAAAGTGTATGAACAATGCGATTAGGCCTATTGTGTTTTATTTTTGTACTATCAATTCCAAGTTTACTTTCCACAGCAGTCACTGAGACTCAGAGTGAGAGAAGGTATTTCACTTCGTGTCTTATCACCTATTTTCCTACGTTAATTCTAGGAGGAACCCCATTCCTAACTCTTTAAATATTTAATTTCCTTTCGGTCAGTGATCATGACTCCTTTCCGTACACATTTATCGGTTTAAATTTCGATCATTTTTAATATAATACACTTTATTGACAGAACGAGCTAATACTCGACATATTGTTTTAATTCAGAATTCACGGAAGTTACTTCCAGAAGGGAGACAATTGGAAACAATAATATGGAAGACTCCATTTTGCCTGAAGGGGTGTTCTACGATGTGGACTATATTTATTTTCATTTAAATGATGCATATGATTTAAAATTATGCAACAATAATAACCTTCAATAGCAGACATACATATAAAAGATCCCACGAGTTTAAAATTAATTAATTGAGTGGGGAATCCAGAGCAACCATTCAATTGAAAACCCCTCAAAGTCAAGAAAACTATACGCATGCGCATAATTTCCAAAAAAAACCTGGAGCAAGAACGTATATTAAATGTTTATTAAACGACCTAGATAGTTCTCTATTTCTTTATGGAAGTACAATCTCAAATATCAGTTTCATAAAGGTAAAATATAAGAAAAACTCCACTTCAGTTCTTATATGACAGAAATAGATTTATCGGAATTCAGAGAACTCTCGCATTTTATCAAACTGGGAATTCCCTCTAACGTGTTTCTAAATTTAGAAAAACACTAAATATAAATACTGCGTAATTCTGATTTTCCGTGTTGTTAAAAACACGCATATAATTAAAATACTAATAACTCAAAATTTGAATCATCACCAAAAAGTATACAGATCTTTAGGATAATATAACAAAGACATGTGTAAAGTTTGAAGCAAAAATCATAATTTGTTTTCGAGATATGGCCGACATGGAAAAAAACCTCCCCCTTTTTTACAAAATACCCAACAATTCAAAAATGAAATTTTGAATCATCACCAAAAAGTACACAGATATTGAGATTAATATAAATAAGAAGTGTTTAAAGTTTTAAGTCATAATCAAGAATGGTTTTTGAGATACAGTGTGATAAAGACACCCCCCCCCCCCCCCTGTTTAGTTATAAAGTGCAGTAACTCAACAATTTTATTTTCACCAAAAACAGATCATTTGACCATCATAAGAAACAACTATATTAAATTTCATGGCATTTGGATAAGTCGTTCTCAAGTTATGGTGAGACATGTTTACGCCAGACAGCCGGACACCAGACATTTCTGTACCATAATATGTCCTGTCAAAATTTTGATGAGCGTATAAAAACAATCCATTGATGTACCTTTCCATTATGTTCATTATTATCTTGTGTTTAAATTTCACAGATTTCTATTTACTTATACTAAAGTAAATATGCGGAAACCAAGAAAAATGCTCATTTCGGCTTTTTTTTGTAGCCCCAAATTCCAAAACTATTGAGACTATAACCCCCAAGTTCTATCCCCACCTTCCTATGGTGGTATTCAACCTCCAAGTATAAAATTTTCAGAGATCCATTCACCAGAACTAAAGTTACTGCAGCAAACTAAATAAGTCTCAGTACGAAGACGCAGACAACATGATAGCATTATATACAACGCAAAGAAATTGTTCTGGTCATATAAAAAAATGTTAAGCGTCTTAATTTTCTTTCAGTCTTAGTACCGCCTACTTAACGTTTTTTTTGGTACAATTTTCAATAAGCACTGTTAAAGTGTGTGAATAACGTATAAATGTTAAGTTTAATAAAAGACACAAAAACTGTATTGCTATCAATTCTAAAATGAGTTTTGAGGGTGGTGTGAAGAAGCAAGCTTATTATAATTATATATGCCAATCTCTTATTATATTATTTATTGGCAACCCTTATTACCCTCGTGACACAAGTTCTATTTATTTTTCACTTTTAAGAGGAAAATAAATGACTTAGGGTTAGCGCTAAAATTAGGGTAGGTCATCAGGTAACGGTAAACAAACATATACTATTTTTTTGCCTAAGACTAGTCATTTTGCCACTGAGTTTTGAGGGCAGTGTGAAGAAGAAAGCTTATGCCAATCTCTTATTATATTATGCAAGTGTATTTCAAAAATTTTGAGGAAAATACAGCAAGATTAGAGTTAGTTTAGCATGGGCTTAGTTTATTTATAAACATAATGTAAACTTACCTAAATTTTCACTATTAACTACTGAACAGGATCCGGAACACTAACAATACTATGGTACGAAAATACTTCTAATCTGCAACACCTACTAAGAGACCAAGAAATAAAGAGAAATCAAAAAGTGAAATAAATAAGTTTGATTGCACCTTGAGTGAATAATTCTACATATTCCCAAGAATTCATTTTTTATTGAATCTTGGATTTCTAAATACCTAAATTGACTGGCTGATTAAACATACACATGTATCAATGAACTTTAATAGATCAGGTTTTCAATGATCTTTCACTATTTTGGTTTCCCTCTTACACCTCAATTGATATCAATAACCCCAAATAAGAGGCCCACAAACCATAAACTGAATACAATTTCATTAAATATCTGGGAATCCACCCCCTTTATAAGTAACGTACCACTCAGAAATATTAATCTTAAATTTATGTAACTGAAAAGTAAGCTCCATAAATAAAATTCAACAATGTGGCTAAAAATTGACCATAGATAGACAAACAATTCACTTACATTCGCATTTGAACTATGTTTTTGTTAGGCCACGGTTTTTTTATTTGTTGGTTTACGGATCCGCCGACCCGATTTTGCCGATTTTCAGAATAAAAATAAAATTGACGTTTCATGCTTTTTTATTCCCGCCGACCCTTTTAAATGCATTATCCCTGAAAAATAATTAAATTTTTCTTTATTATGAAATGAAATGCATTAATCATTAACAAAGTTGACTGTAACCCTTTCTGTTGTGAAAAATAATTTACGTTTCTAAAAATAGACAAATCAATTATAACTGACCTTGAAATGTCTTTTGCACAAATAATTTTGTGGAACGAAACCTGTGTTTAAAACCACTTACAAAATAAGTTCGTTTCCCTTATTTGTCATCAGTCCGTAAGATGCATCATCTCAGAGAAATAGACTTGTCCAAATGTGGACAGGTGGAATACATCAATAAAGTACTGAATATTAACAAATCATTTGAAATTTTCATGTTTCATAGATAACAAAAAATATCGATCATTGTGATAAAAACCGGATTGCATGACAACTGATTAACCCGATATTGTCGTTTTTCCAGTGGACGAGTCTATTACGTTTTTCGACACGTGTGTTGAAACTTATTTTTGTACGACGTTTTTATATTTTTTTCTTTATCAGTTTTTGTGCTTGAAGATCATTATTCACCAAGTTTTCTGGAATTGATTGACAGCTACGCGAATCTGTTTTTCTTGTTTGTGAAATGACGATTTAATTTCGTCTTTGTCCGTGCAACCCCCCTTTTTTACAGGAAATTATTAAACGATGTCATGCGATGTTCATGATCACTGATCAATAATATTTCAACGAACTTAATGTTAAGAAATGATGACAAAACAGCATATAAGACCAACATTTTGTTAGTAAGGTGAAATATTTATTTTATTTTGCGTATTTTTTCTGTTTTGAAAGATATTTTTTTTCTTTTTTTTTCCGACCGACCGACCCGACTTTTTTATGCGAAAAATCCGTAAACCAACAAATTAAAAAACCGTGGCCTTAATACAAATTAAAAGTAAACGTCATTCAGACAGCTAAGCTAATTTGAGGCGCATTGCAATTCAAATTACAATTGATGGTAGGATGTAAACCTTTTCAAATGTGAATTAAACTAATTCAAATTAGTTAATGTCAATCCAATTCAAATTAGGTGTGAACTCTGTATTATTATCAGGTAGTTTTAAAACTGAAAGATACTTTTAAGGGAAGGGAAAGAAACGGTTGAAACCATGTGTGTTACAAACACTGTTTATTCAAGTCAGAATCCTGGATCTCAAAAGCACTTTCGTAATGTCAAATGAAAACATGAATATGATAGTAATATACAAAACTATTTATTACTAAGTAAACGACATTTATTTTAGTGAAAAATCTGCATTCCAGGTGTAAATTGAGGCAAATAATATCATTGAGTGCATTTTCTTGTCAAGTGACCAGCAGACATTGAAATCTACCTTTTGAATGAAAGGAGAACTCATAAGTTGAAAATGAATGATGTAAATCTAGATTCTAATAATAGCAAAAGGGAGCTCACATTCACAACAGTTAAAGCATTGCTGAGTTAGTGAACAGAGCATTTTTCTCATTAACTTAAATCCACCTATTGGAATGGATAAAACCCGAATTTTAAGACATAAGTTATAAAATATCTGATAAAAAGCAGTACTAAGTGTGCATGTTACGCTAGAAACATATTCAAAGAATACAGTTTTATAACTTCTTAATGTCATATCCAATATTTATCAAAACCTAAAGGGGAGATACATGTGTACATGCACCTTACTTCCTATTTTTTTCCGTGGATGTCAATACACCTAATCGCTATTTATTCCATACCGGATAAGTTCTAACATTACACAACTTTTTCATCCAGTTGAAGCTATCTGGGGGCCGTTGAAACAATTCACCATGCACAATACTTTTTAATGAAAACCCTTTTAACTTACCGTAAATACTTAAAACAAAATAATTTTTACTTCAATTTAATTTCGAAAAAAGTGGATCATACTATCTTAAAGTTTCTTGATAATCGCTTTCTAAAGTTTTTCCTCCCTCAGCTCTCTACTGAAAAACCTCTATTTTCAGCCGCATGACCCAAACAGGAAGTTTTACATGTGACTGGTTTTGCCAGATTGGACTAAATAGCAATAAGGTGTATTTTCTGGGATTGTTGAAAACTTGCATATTCATCACTATCTGATTTTATGGGTATAACAATCCAGACAGACAAATAGCAATAAGGTGTTTAGGAAAACATGACCTAAAGCCTCCTTCATATAAGTCAAAAACTTGGGAACTCATACTGAATGGTCAAATGTGTTCAATATGAAAATTGCAGTTAAGATGGTAAAATCACAAATCAGCCGTTAACGAAATGGACTGAAAGTATGACTTTTGCGCAAATTTAAAAGGGAAACAGAGGCGGATTTAGAGGGGGGCCCGCCCCCCCCCCCCCTTTTTGGGAAAAATTTGGTTGCTTATATAAGGAATCACTGAAGCGTGACTGGAGCGGGCCCCCTCTTAGGTCAGTCAGTGGGCCCCAACATATGAAAATTCCTGGATCCGTCACTGGGAAATGACGGGGAAGGGGCAAATTAACATTCAAGCAGAGCAAATGCTGTTTAAATTAGTATGCGGGTTTTAAATATAGAGTGAAAGTGGAGTCATCTTTTTAAACTTAAGTTAAATATAACTTATGTAGACTTACCTTCTAATTCAATAAAAAAAAACACACACACGACTCAGAACTATGTCTAATTCACTTGGACTACTAATATGCAAACCTAAAAACAAAAAGAAATATATCATAAAATAGTGATTGAAAAATTCACAACACTTTGAAAGGATAATCCAGACACGTGTTACACGGGGAGCATGTTTGTTTACAAATAATAATGTCACGTGATCGCACACTGACCTCGCATGTTGCATCGCCCTTACAATTCACCAATACATAACCATTTTCATGCAAACATGCAACGTGAATGTGATTGGTTATCAAATAATACAAAAATAATGCGTGAACCGTTGAAGAAAAAATTATTTCATAGATGGATTTTCACTTTCGACACGAATAGGTCGAGTTGACATTCCTGTCATCGGAGATAGTATTGAGATAAATGGGATAAAACGGACCGTCAAAAGGGTCTAGAGAAGCACATCAGTAGAACCTTAACATGAATAAGTAATACTTACAAAAAATTCTCTAATTGGTAAACTATATGACTAAAATTTCACGAAAATAACAATAAATAATTTTGTTCTTCGTGATGAAACTGCTTAAATTGGCGCGAAAAAATATTCTTACTCCTACTGCTTCACGTAAAAAAAAATGTATAGAATTGAATTCGACTACAGTTCAGCATAAAAAAACGTGAATATGCAAAAGTCTGATAATATGTTAATGAAAAAGTGTGTATAAATTTTCGTAAACGAAGTTACCTGTATACTTCACCAAGAACTACATTTGAGCGCAAAGATCGTATGTGTGATTCGGCTTATGTAACAATCGTCAATCGGAACTACTCGGCTATTCACTTCGTGCAACCAGAAAGGCCGAGTAGTTCCGATTGGTAACAAAGTACAACATGATTAATGGAATTTTTTGCGTTGCTATTAAATCATTGAAACCACGTGATTGAGGCCATCTATTTTTATTGCGGGTTCCACATATCTAAATCGGAATTATAGAAAAAATGGAATTTTGTGAGCAGAATCAAAACAGAAATGATGAACACTGCAACATTTCCATCAAAATAAAAATAGGATGGAGGATCTGTGTATTCACATTATTTGTAAAACTCTCCTTCTTCCTGTGAAGCGTGTGCTTTACATCGAGGCTTATTATGCTAAGCATCGACGCCACAGTACTTCAACCAATCAGACAATGTTTATTTGGGGCATTCTATCTAATTTTACTCAGATTTTGGAATATTTTAATCGAAATTATAGAAAAATGGAACATTGTTAGTACATATAAAATAGAAAAAGATGAATACTTTTAGCTGGAGATAATTTGGATGGGGGTTCTGTGTATTCACATTATTTGCACAACTCTCCTTACTGATGCCATATTTTGGAATTTCCGTGACCTAAATGGTTCGCGAAAATTAATATTTTTATATATAGTATAGTAATAATGGTAACTGCACATCATATCATGATATGTACATAATTTTATTATGATATAAGTATAATTGCACATGATATAAGTATATTTGCACATCATATAAGGATCTTTGCACATAATATAAGTACATTTGCACATGATATAAGAATGTTTGCACATGATATAAGAATGTTTGCACATGATATAAGTATATTTGCACATCATATAAGGATCTTTGCACATAATACAAGTACATTTGCACATCATATAAGAATGTTTGCACATGATATAAGAATGTTTGCACATGATAAGTACATACGCACATCATATAAGCACATTTACACATTATATAAGTTTATATGCACATCATATAAGTATATATGCACATCATATAAGTATGTTTGCACATCATATAAGGATGTTTGCACATCATATAAGGATGTTTGCACATCATATAAAGGTCTTTGCACATCATATAATGACAAGTGCACATCATATAAAGGTTAATGTACATCATATAATGATAATGGTCATAACAAGACAGTGTTGGCGTTCCATATCCTATTGTAATGGCTGTCGTCATGACAAGGCAAAATGGCTGCTATGCAAATTAGCAAAGTACACAAACGTTTGCCATATAATAAGTTTGGTGGATTGATGCTTCAATAAACAGTCGCTTTATAAATGTTAATAATTATACAGTCCTACTATGAAACTTGTTTTTGTATTCATCTGAATCAAAACTCCTTTTAAACCTAAGGAAAATCATCGTGCAAAACTGTAATTCCGTTTTTTTTAGATACATGGTCAGCCTGTTCATTCAATAATAAACAAGAATGTGTCCATAGTACACGGATGCCCCACTCGCACTATCATTTTCTGTGTTTAGTGGACCGTGAAATTGGGGTTAAAACTCTAATTTGGCATTCAAATAAGAGAGATCATATCACAGGGAACATGTATACTAAGTTTCAAGGTGATTGGACTTCAACTTCATCAAAAACTACCTTGACCAAAAAATTTAACCCGAAATTTGCACTATCATTTTCTATGTTCAGTGAACCATGAAATTGGGGTCAAAACACTTATTTAGCATTGAAACTTAAAATATCATATCATAGGGCACATGTGTACTGAGTTCAAAGTTGATTGGACTTCAACTTCATCAAAAACTACCTTGACCAAAAACTTTAACCTGAAGCGGGACGAACGGACGGAAGGACAGACAGACGGAAGGACGAACGAACGGACGCACAGACCAGAAAACATACTGTCCCTCTACTATCGTAGGTGGGGCATAAAAATTTAATGATCGCTTACATCCAATTAATCATAGCGAGCTTGAGATTAACTTTATTACCAAAACTTGAAGATATGCGTCAAGATCTTTTCTTCAATATGCATATTGACACAGATGGACGACTTCGAACTAGAATCTATGACATTCGTGATGATTTTTACTTTTCAATTGCCAATTTCAAATTTTTCAGTAGTAACAAAACACAGATCCATCGTAGTGGGTTTAGATTAAACTGACAATTACGCCCGTACTGTTTTTTTTCCAAATACACTTGAATATGTTTCCTTGTGTACTTAAAACCTTACATTTATATGAACCTTGCATAACATAGCAGGACGCTTTACCTATCGATGTTTTTGTATAATAATCTTTGAAATTGGGTGTCATATTTTGACAACATTCCTGCAAAACAAATTTGACACCATTGTTCAATAAAATGGTATTTCTCACTTTCCGACTTTTTGTCCCGTGTCACATGCATTTGTTATACTTCATATGTAGAACACCCATTGAAGACCCATTGATGTCTGCTCTATGGTCGGGTTGCTGTCGCTTTTATTTAGTCTATGATAACTAACCTTGTGCTGTTCCATCTGACTTTGTAATATATTAATCCAATAATCACCATTATAACGAGAAGCAATCCGCCGATAGAAGCAGCTATCACCACAATTGATTCATTATTGTCTTAAAAAAAAACGAACATGTTTTTGAAAAATTTGCAATTTTAGATAAAGCAGTCAGGCCCTTTTTATATCTTCAGTGCACATGTTATAAACGCACACATAACATCATGTTCATTTACAATTGAAGAAGTTTTATATGCATTTAAATTTCAATTAAAACCACCTTAATGAATACGTTTACTGAAAGTATCAAGTTCGATATTTCCATCGATCTCTAACGGTCTGCCATATTGATAATTTGCCGTCACATAAACGGTTTTTTAAAGTTTTAAAAAAATAACATATAAGTCACAATGAAAACAGTATCATTTCATTCAAAGACACTTGCCAATAAGCTTATATTTGCTACGTATCAGGTACACTGTTGATACATTATCCAACCGTTAGTGTTGTTTTGGAGGTATTATTAAATGCATGAGATTATTTTTTATCATTAAAGAAATTCAAATTCATATAAGCAAAAACTAGCTCAACTTTTTATTTGATTACAATTTCAACGCTTCTAGATGTTTGGTATAGATAAAAAAAAAATGTTTTGTTTATTTATAGGGAAACAGAATTTGGAATACTTAAGATAATGTATATGAACTAATTTCTAAAACACGTGTAACTGATATTGGCTTTATTCGTTAACATGTCAAAATTATGTTGCTTTCATATTAGTTCTTGCATAATTTTGAAATTGGTAATCATTATCTAATAAATCTATTTCGATCGATGATGAGAGAGTTGATCTTAGAAATTGAGGGGGAAAAGAGCACTTTTCTAATTTTTTTCACTATGAACTGAAGATTTTTTGTTTTAAAAATGCATTCTCAAACGAATATCTAAAAATAAATATTTACTTTTATGTTGCCGATAAATAAATAAAAACCACAAACAAATATAAAAAAAACTAGAACAATTCTCATATTGTTACAGTTTATTGTACTGAGGCTTGTTTTGTTTGAATATTTCATTAGAGTATATTTTATTTGACCCTTTCTTTGTTCTCTTAACTTTGGAAAAAAAAATATCATACTTGTGTATTACGATTTTTTGTGAAAATGAAGAAATAAATAATTATCATATATAATTTGAACTACTCAAATAAGTGACAATTTTTAATTCTGTTTAAGAATTGATACTGATATTAATTTTTTTTTGGTTAAAAACCAATATGGTATACATGTATTAAGTGTATACGTATGTTTCAAATCTTGCTAAATCGGTTTAATATGTTCATTATTTAAGGTGACTTCCATTTTATTTTTTATTTTCTATCTTTCTTTTATCTATTTTCTTTTTTCTTTTTCACGAAGTTTTTTGTTGTTGTTGTAGAAAGTATTTATGAGACTAGTTTTGTATTTATGTAGTTCATCTATACATTTTCAATGCGGTCAAGTTTGTATGTTAAAATATTTCTTATTGTATCATGTTTTCTAAAATCCTATTTAAAAATTGCAAACCTATTGATTATATATTGCTATATCATTACCATCGGCGCGGGACGTTTGCAGTTTTTCATAGGACATTTGCCTTTTTTTACATAGGACATTTGCGCTTTTGCAGTATTTGGTTTTTACCATAAAAATTTCTTCAACATAACACAAGCATTCTAAATTGGTTATACATGTAAAATGATTATACCGTTTTCCCTATCGTTCACTTGAAGAAAAATTTTCGGATTTGGGCTCTGTACGGGATAGCCTTCAGAAAGAGTGCACATTTTCTCTTGACTTAGACAAATTAGGTTGAAATCTTCTTACTCTGTACATAGCCTTTGATACAGACTGTAAATCTTTAGGATGCAAAGATTGCTCACCCACATCTTTCAATCCAGCACGAATGATTGTTATGGTCTTTGTGTGAGGTCATCAGAAGCCTTTCGTTTGGCTTAAACTCTTAGCTAATGGCGCTTAATTTTTCTGTCATCACGTTTGTGAGTGCTTATGGTCATTTTTCTGACTCACAATATTAATAGTCACATTATCTGTTTTAATTCTAGCATTACAATTTTCCACGGTACATCTCCATGCAAGGTCTTTACTTTAGAGGGTTTGATCAAAGTGATATAAAAATCCATCATGACATATACATTTTTTCCTTTACTAGTCTCTATAACTAACTTATGACAAACAAAAGGTGAATTTATTTCCGTAATGATTACTTTAATATAAAGCGCAAATGTCCATAATATTTGAAGTTCAAATGTCCTGCCGTTTTATAGGTAAAAAAGCGCAAACTATAATATGTGAAATTCAAATAGAATATGAATGCGCCTTATAACTAGTTTATGTGTTTGCACTTGCAATATAAAGCGAAGTAAATCTTTTATTTCAAACCATTCATTCAACGGTTACATGCATCGATTGATTGCAATCATAATGCCCGCGTCACACTGTCCCGATTTTTACGCCGATGGCAACACGATTATGGAAATTTTCAAAATCGGGACTGATCGTATCCAGATCGGACTATTCGTAGTGCCATCTTTAACCATCGTAGAACCATCGGCCACTTTTTCTAGCCTTCGGGGACAACTTCGGGAAGGGTTCTAAATTTTTTAACATGTTAAAAAAAACCCGAAGGTGCGTCCGATGTTGAGGGTTCGTATTGAGTTCGTATCACCATCCTCACCATCGTAATGCCACCGGGAATGCATCTTTGAACATCGTATTGCATTCGTGTTTCCATCGTTTCCATCGGGCAGTTTTGACATTACGATGTCTACACGAATGAATCACGAAGCTACCCGAAGGTCTTACGATGGCAACACGACTTCGTGAAGACCTCGTAATCCCGTCGTGATGCCATCGAATAAAAGTACGAAGGTGACAAGATGGAACTACGACGGCAATCAATCCAGCTAAATGTAAGTTAATTTTCGCGCTTAAATACATTTAAAGTGCCATGCGCGATATGCACTGGTCAGTCTAATACGACAGTTAAGAAAGACGTTCACAAAACATGGAGCTCATATCATATGATTCTATGAGAACAAGAAAGGCGACAGCACTGTTTCTATTAATTCAAATGGAACAAGAAGAGCAGGTATTACAGGCTCAGGATTTACTTTTACAAATAAAATATTATTTTTTGTCAATTTTTCATATCAAATAACATACTGAAAATCATAAACGCGCCTCGTATACCAACACTGCAGGTACACGTATATAGGGAAACCAACTTTTTCTTCATTATTCTGATTTTTTATGTATCGTCTGAGTTGTTGTCACACGAATGTTTACTCCATAAACATTTTGTTTTCTATATGTCATATGTTGCCGTATTTGTTGCTGTCCCCACATCCTTCCTTTAGTCTATATTATTATGATATTCTCCTGGAAAGAGCTCTTTTTGAATAAAAGGGATCAACGAACCCATTACCGTACCTTTAAGATAGATCAGTAAACATGGGCATAATTATGGGTGATTATTCAGACTAGTGCAAACATTTAACAGTTCAAACAAGGCAATGCCGAGCGTGGCATCCCCTCGTATGTAACATATTGGGGACAAATATGGACACTATGTTTGTATATGACACATGCAGAAAATGGTGAATACGCATATTTGATACATAAACTATTTTTTTAGAAATCAACCAAATTAGTCAGTAACTGGAAATAACAACGGTCTTCCGTCTTATGATTAAACCAAAAATTAAATGTACAATATAATGTATATTCAATATTGATCAAACAATTTAAAACGCGTGATGCCTTCGGCATATAATTTAAATGCATCGTAAGCTGTACACGACGTCTTTTAGACATCGTATGGCCATCGCGCCATCATCGTAAACCATCGTGTAGCCTTCGTGATCCATCTTGTAGGCTTCGGTTGAGATATGAAGCTTAGATACCGTCTTCGGTTAACCTTCGTATGTCCATCTTTTGCTATCGTATATACTTTCGGCACCCTCGTATAGACTTCGTTATTCATCGTACTTGCTTCGGTCACTTTTGGGTATTTTAACGAGATCGGGACCAACTTCGTACGAACTTACAATTTTCGCATTCGGGTGTCCATCGTATATAAAAATCGGGACAGTGTGACACGGGCATAATAGAATACACAAAATATGAATATGTAAATTATCCACGTGAAATAAATACCAAGCTGTAAATAAAAATCCTTCAAATACTTTTGATAATAATTCATAAAACATACGTTGACATTAATGGCATATATGCATTATTTTCCAAATTCCATAAAAGCTTTCATTTCATTCTTCAGTTGGTACGGTAGGCAATT
Organism: Mytilus edulis; assembly: GCF_963676685.1. NCBI lineage: Eukaryota > Metazoa > Mollusca > Bivalvia > Mytilida > Mytilidae > Mytilus > Mytilus edulis. The sequence goes on from NC_092344.1 coordinate 7,371,769, forward strand.
GGGAAACCTCTAAAAGATTTATTTCCCTTGAAATTGCACAGACACAAAAAGCGAACTATAAAGCACATTCAAATTTATCTAATGTTCACCTGTTATATTGATATTGTGGTGCTGAACACCAATATATAGTACTGAACCAGTCCATGTTTTACATGTTCCTTATCATGTATCCGTGACGTAGTACACAGAACACACGATTCCGAACTCTTCACCTTACCACATGTATTGACATATTGCTTATTTCCATTATTACTGTATATTATGTATTATTGTTGTATCACCTGAATAAACCCTGGTGAGTTTCATATATATTGTTTTATATTATTAATTATATGCTCGGATCACAACATTGGCGTCGTCGACATCTCGAATCTGTTGATTTTGAAACTACCGCTCTGCACGGTACGTTTCACACCATTTGCTTTCATTTATTGCAAATTATAGCAAGGCTATATTTTAAATTAAAACCTCCATCAATTTTGAAAAGTTTTAGTACCTTTTTAGTCAATACTACACATTATATTCACTGTTGAAATTTAATGCTTGGATAGTTTCTCGTTTTAGTGAGTCGCCATTTTGAATAGCCATTTATAGCTGTATCTTGTCCAAATTGAGCAGGACGGAAGTTGGATTTCTGCGCATGCTCTGACAGAACTACAGTACAGGCATCGTGGTTTACTACAAACACCGTTCGTGCACAACTACAGTACAGGCAAGGTGGTTGATGACAAACACCCTTTCGTGCACAACTACAGTACAGGCATCGTGGTTGATAACAAACACCGTTTCGTGCACAAATACAGTACATGCATCGTGGTTGATGACAAGCACCGTTTCGTGCACAAATAAAGTACAAGCATAGACAACATACTCACGAAACAGTTTACTAGTAGTTTGAAATAACAATCATAACAAACCATTCAATTTAACCGAATTTTTAGAATGTCAAAACTTATCATACTTATGGATGCCACCTTGGATCAACTTCAATCAGTTGAGGGTATAGACAATGAAATGGCCATACAGATACTTGAGGTTAGAGATGCCTCACATTTCATAGACTTTAATACAGTGTCCGGCATTACTGGTGTGCCAAAATCAACTTTAAAGAAATATTTTATTGAACCTGGCATGTTATTCTTTTATCAGAAAATACATAATGATCTAGTGAGTTTCAGACAGGAAATCAAACAGGACTTGTCCATCATAACTTCAGGACTACAGTCCATTATAACTTCAGGATTACAAGAGGAAGATAAGACAATGGCTGAAGTTGACAAAACGGAAGAGACTACTGGAACATCAGGTATCCGCTTAACTGAAATGGAGACAAGCCAGTTAATAAAGTCAACCACCCAGTTCCAAAATCACATACCATTATTGCAGGACGAACATCGTGAAGTTCCAGAAAAGCTAGATACTTTGATAAAACATAAAAACCAGCAGGTTGAGGAACAATTTGGAACTCAACCTAAGTGTCTTAGTACTTCAGCTAGTTCAACACCATATCAGGACTTTAGCGTGGTGTCACCTATCAGTAAATCTACTTCATACTTTATGAACAAAGACATCATGGGAAACCCTTGTGCTTCAGCAGAAACCACTCTCAAGATTGATACTGCACCAAGAGTAGTTAAACAAAAACATGAGAAACCCAACACTGAAGTTTCTGTTGAACAGGGGCCCTTGGCTCCGCCTATGGATACTCCTTACACTGGGCAAGCTCAGTCGGACACAACATTCACCATTCAAACCCAGTTTGATATGTCTACAATTGGACAGGGGCCTTTGGCTCCGCCAGTATATTTATATAATGCAGATCATTACATAACCAGAACCCATGAAACAAAACTAAATTACCTTGTCTTACCGGGTTATCCTGGTCTGGGGACAATGGTCCCGTCTTCAGAGTATTACCCTATCTCAGTTGAAGACTGCCCTGCACCCAAATTGTCACCAAATTGGTCTTGCAGTAACCTGCTTCCGAGAGTCCAGCACATTGTTGGATCAGCTGTATCGACAGCTCCAGCTTTCTACTCGGGATCAATTAAGAACACTCCAAATATAACTGCAATATCATTACAGTTGACGACTCCAATTGTAATGTCTTCCCATGTCCAGTCTGTGGACAACACTTATGTTAAGACCAACTGTGAACTTACACCTGACAGACACAAGTGGAGAGAACGAAAATGCTGCCACAGGGAATCCTCCTCTGCTTCAAGTGAGGACTCTTATGACCGACAACCATCCCAATTGAAACAGTCCTATGCCAGGGGAGGAAATATGAGTCCTCAACCGCTGAAGGTGCCAATCTTCACTATTTCTTTCAATATATCTTGGGAATATTTCCTGCAGGAACGTCAGAAGGAGGTATCCAGAAGAATAGTAGAGGCAAATCACAGCGCTATAAGTGGAGCATTAAAATGGACCAAGTCTTCATTACCTACCGAGAAAGCCAGTTATGGAGCCAGTATGACTTACGATAGCAGTTCTCAATCATATTTCAAACGACAAGTAAAAATGTCATATATCAACGACTCAGATCATTGTCCACAGAGGCCCACGGCCTCACTGAACAGTCAGACATTTGAAAAGGTACAATCAGATATAAAAGACTGTATATCTGTAGTTAATCAGTTATTAAAAGATGAAAATAGTAAACGACAATTACCTCCTGCGGTGCACCGAGAATATTACAACTCCCCCTCAATGCGCCCTCACAAAATTTATGTCAGATCACCAACTCCATCACGGTCACAATTGAAATTCAGGAGTCCTCAGAATTCACTCTCCCCCTCACAACAAAGTAGTTCAAGTTCTAGTAATAAACAAGACTATACTTTTCAGAGGACCTCGATTTCACAAAAAGACCAATCTTTAAACAGGTCAGGGTCAGGCCACTAGCTCACGCCTGACCAAAGAGGAAGAGAGCCATAATGAGCTTATTGTTAAAACTGTTGGTAGAAGTTTAGATGTACATGTAGCTGTAAATTCCATACAAATCAGGGCTACCATTGACACTGCTGTTTTAAAAGGAACTGGACTTCAACTACTTACGGATATCCTTGCCAATTCAGGGCAATTCACCATTCGTGTCATATATTTGATCGGTACAATCAACCTTGGCCTGCATGGTCTGATTGTATGCAGTGCAATGGTAGACTTGGTTCGCTATGTTCTAAATTCATTTATGTTCAAAACAATGAAAAGGAAATCCTTGCCTGAGGACGATTATGATACTCTCCTCATACAGAACCACCTACCTGTCTTAATATCACACGCCATGGAAATTACACCACAATATACTGTAAACATTGTCAATAATACTGCTAGTGAAATCTCGCCTATAGCAACAGACCTTTTTAATAAGGTGGTCAGTGATGAAAGTAGGTACGTGGACATAACAGATGGAACATCAGATAACCATAAGGTCCGTCGCGAGGGAGTCTCCCAACAGAGATCTGCAGGGGCCCAAGGTCCCGCAGCATCTTTTGTCACTGCATATAGTTTAGCAGCAATTGACAGGAAATTGATAAGTTCTTATTGGAGCTTACCACATCAGTGTTTTGTATGTGGATTAGTGACACAGGCCAAAATGGGTTGCCACGTCTTAAAGACAACTTTGTCATGTTATTTTGAACCACAGACGACCTGCTGGAGCTGTGAAGTTCCGACATGCAATTGAACATAGAGAAGAACGTTCCGTATTTGACGAAGACTTCTTTGCTGCCAGCTTATGCTGGGTTCACGTCATCAAATTTTCACAATGCTATTAGAATATTCCACTCTTGAAGATCTCTTGGATTACATTTTACAGAGAGAACTTTACACTTTCAATACTTACCAATTGTAACCTCAAGAATTTCCGTTCGTACGCTATCACGCAAACTACCCGTGGAACCTACCAGTGATTGCCATTGCCTTGAGTTGTTTTATGAATATTCCGTTTTCTGTGTTAATGTTAACAGTTAATGACAGTGTATAACATATCTTTTAGATTCCAAACCAAGGATTTATACCAATATAATAGTTTCCGGCGTCTTACTCGTCATCTTGTTATTTCGTTTATTAAATTGCGTAACTTTGTCGAACTATATAATATACCGTATTAGATTATGTTTCCAGAGAGGAAGAGACATTTTATTCTTATGACCGTTTGTTTTGCATATTCCATGTACTTTGAAACATTGATAGCGTCTATTAAAAGGAATATAGAACGTTTAAAATGTGTACTTTTAAGTATGAACTTTTATACAACATTGAAACCTGATGTGTTATAGGAGACCTTGTTTATTCAGACATTTCTATATGGATTAATTTTGACAGACAATGCTTTCCTTCTATTTATTATAAATACCCCTGGTCTGGTTCTACTGAGATAGGGTGAGTGTGGTGCTGAACACCAATATATAGTACTGAACCAGTCCATGTTTTACATGTTCCTTATCATGTATCCGTGACGTAGTACACAGAACACACGATTCCGAATCTCTTCACCTTACCACATGTATTGACATATTGCTTATTTCCATTATTACTGTATTTTATGTATTATTGTTGTATCACCTGAATAAACCCTGGTGAGTTTCATATATATTGTTTTATATTATTAATTATATGCTCGGATCACAACAATATTACTGTATAGAATTAATCAGTTGGCATTTTCGGGGTATGCTATTAGAAAAGATGATAGAATAAGAGCTATTTTAAGATAAAAAAAAATTACCTCATTGAAAATGTATTTATAACGAATAATAATAAAACCCTGATACGGCAGCTGTAGTAAAATAATTACATACATGTAACTCGTGTGCCTGTCAATTGTAAGTCTAAAATACTGACCCAATCTAAGTGCATATCTAAGTATTCATTTAAACTTGTGTCATATCGATGATCAACAAACTTTACTGATAAAAAAAACCAGTATCAAGTCTTTGATGGAGAGAAGTCTCATTGGCGCTCTACCACTTCTTCTTATTTCTAGTCACACTCTTCAATAGAAATAGATATTGTCACTTATTTTAGTAGTTCAAATTCATTATTTCTACCATTCTGTTTTTTGTTTTAACTTTTAGCAAAAATCGTCTCACACACGTTTTTATAAATTTTACCAATATTTTTTCAGTTTACTTCTTCCGAAAGTGCAATCGATGAGTCGCATGTAGATGAGATAATTGTCTGGTAAACTAAATAAAAATTAAGTTGTATTCATAAATGTTTTATCTGTAAGCATATGTCTTACCGTTCTTAGCAGAAGAAATAACAGTTGGGCTGCAAAGATCCTGTTAATTAAAAACAATATATATTTTTTAGAATTCTGTTGATATTACTATATTAATTCTGAGTATTCATGTGAAGAGATGTGTTATGAAATTTTGATTGAAAATCACTTAATATAAAACATGTATATGCAACAAAACAAATACAATTTTTAAGATCTGGGCGTCACTGGTGAGTCTTGTGTGGACAAGGCGCGTTTTTGGCGTATTGAATTTTAAACCTGATGCTTTTTGTTATCCATTAATCATGTGTTTCTTTGTCTAATACGTTCTCCTATTTATTTGTATTGTAGTCCTGTAATATTATATTGTCATTTCAATTTTATATTTAACATTGCCATGAAAGTGCGAGGTTTGGCATGCCACAAAACCAGGTTCAACCCACCACTTTTTCCTTTAAAAATGTCCTGTACCATGTCAGAAATATGGCCATTGTTTTATTATAGTTCGTTTCTGTGTGTTACATCTTAACGTTACGTCGTTTGTTTTCTCTTATTTTTGAGTGTAAATTCACATTGCGATAAGCCGTGTCACGGTACTTGTCTATCCCAAATTCATGTATTTGGTTTTGATGTTATATTTGTTATTTTCGTGGGATTTTGTCTGATGCTTGGTCCGTTTCTGTGTGTTACATTGTAGTGTTGTGTCGTTGTTCTCCTCATATGTTTGGTGCGTTTCCCTCAGTTCTAGTTTGTTACCCCGATTTTGTTTTTTGTCCATGGATTTATGAGTTTGAACAGCGGTATACTACTGTTGCCTTTATTCAAGAGGTACATAATATGTCTCTTTAAGACTTCAACAAAACGCATTTGACAATTATAGGTTCGAACGTTGTTTTCAATTTGGACTTAGGCCGTGTTCACATTGATCTAAACTCGGTGTTATGTTAGTGTAATTCACACGTACACTTAAGACGATTACGTTCCCATTGATAACATTCAATGTTTACATGTAGTTTCAATCATGTTTTGTCTACATGCAGTCGATAGTCACTGCAGGCCTTGTGTAGGTTAAGTGTACATATAAATAGGCATTAAGAACTTAAATTTAACCAAGTATATTTAAGGAAGGAACGATTTATGAATAATTTTGATATTTATAACAATTATTAATAAAGTTCTTTACAGAAATATTTTTCTAAACTTGATATATTTATTTGTTATAAAAAACACTTTAGGTAGCTTTACTAACCCCTTATCAAGACTCAAAGCATCATCAATGCCGAACATATAATTAATTTGAAAAGGTATTCCCGAATCGACTGGACATACACGAAAATATTTGCCACTGGTCTTTACTCAAACAACGATTCACTCATAAATGCATTACTAAAAAAAGTGTGAGGTAAATTGTACTGTTGGTCTAGTATCTCATATCCGTTAAAATACACTAAGAAATAAAAAACAAAACAAAACATAAATATCTCCCTTTGCTAAATACTCCTTGGAGAAGAAATACTATTTGAAAGAAACAGAAAAGATAAAAATGTAGTGATCCTTAACATCTCAATCGCTTTTCTTCGTCTGTAAGGACGCTGCTGCAGCCTACGTTTTTTAATGCGAAATCAAGACATCTTAAGTATCTTTTAAAAACTACTGCAATCGTCAAAATGGCTTTCATAAAGGACCAACCACTTAATTTTCAAAAAGGGGAGGGGGGGGGGTATATTTTTTTTTCAGAGTCAGAATTTTTTTTTCGCACGAACGTTTTTATTCAGTTTTTTTCGATACCAGCAATTAAATATCTTTTTTCAATATTCTAAACTGTAATGTATGGGGAAACTCTGGGTTAAGAATATTTTTTATCATCTCTATGACCAGAATATTTTTTTTTATCAACTTAGGGATCAGCATATTTTTCAAGAAAAAATTCATTTTCCCCCTTTTTGAAGTCAAATGGTCGTTCCCTAACTACTAGAGAAGTTGTCCGAAAAATTTGCATTCGGTTCTACGTAATGAACATTTAAATGACATAAAGTGTACAAGTTTGAACAAATCTTATGTACAGGTAATTAAACAAGGTTTTTAGATGTGAACAAATTTAATATGAAACCAGTGTACATTACATTAAACTAAATGTAAACATGTTTACTGTACATGGCGTTTGGTGTGAACACGGCCTTATATACACAAGTCCAAATTGAAAACAATGTTCGAACCTATAATTGTGTAGATAAAAAACGTATTTTTTGGTTTCCATTTGTTATTTGATTTAAATTTATAATTAAGATCCATTATCTACATTTAGTGATCCGTTTATTTGGAAATCGACAATAGCACTCAGAAGGGTATAAGAACATTCGTTGTTTGACCTGCTAGTCAAATGCGTTTTGTTGAAAAATACTTTTTCACTTTTTTGGTAATTGGGAAATTGTTGTTTGTGCTGTATTTAGACTCTTCTACCAAGAAATATTTTTGTTCAGCGCAATCATAGGTTTTGAACGTTGTTTTCTATTTAGATTTGTTTATATATCTACTTTAATTATGACAAGAAGAACAAAAAATGATACAATGCCTGGGTAAGAAAAATTTAAGATAGAATAAACTCATCTTCTAACATAACCTGCAAGATATCAAGAATGTTAGTACTATCTACTTCGAGTTATGATTAAGGAATAAGATACAAGATTCCGATACTCTCCACTCTCAAACAAAGTTGTCTTTTGGACTCTATTGATGGATTTGACTTATCTAAAGTCTGGTTTGATCAAATAGACCTTCACTTGTTTCGGAATTATACAGCATGGGGTTTTCAAAATTTGGTTTTGAATATTCCCGATGAGGGTTAAAACAGACAAGAGACCTACAAAAGCCTGATATCGCTAGACCTGTAATTTCAGTTTCAGGCATTTGACTTATTTGTAGATCTTGCTTTTTGCTGAACAATTTTGTCATATACACTTTCTGTCTTTCTATAATAATACAAAAGATAATACGTCACCCAAAACTGTAAATTTCCTAAATATTGATTATTTCTGGACATCAACTTAACAACAAGTTGCCCTATTGGTCTTAAGATTACTTGACAGGTAAATATAAACCGGATTTACACTTTCACCTATATCAGTTTTACTCTAACGGCTTTTGCATTTAAGTTGGAAGCCCTATGTTTATTTTACGAAAATACCGCCATGTGTTTAAATGGAGCAACTCTCCGAATACAATCTATTAACAAGATACCAAAAAGAACATTCATTTAAAGTTTCATAGTATTTGGCTAAATAGTTTAAGCGTAGAAGATTTTTTTTAAAAAGTAATTAGACTTTCACAAAAAATAAAAAAAAGTTTTCAGGGCAATAATTCCTTTTTAAAGGAGTAAATTGACTATTTAGATCATGTTGACTTATTTGTAGATCTTACTTAGCGGAATATTTGTTGCCATTTATACTGTCTCTCCTCCCATTATAATGTCAAAGAAAATAACCCAAAACAGTAAAATTTAATAAAAACAAACTATTTTCAACTTTAACACAACAATAGGTTGTCGAACTTTACAGTTTCAAAAATTCAAAACAGGTAGATCATGACCCATCTATCACTTGAAATCCCTTTCACTTTTGCTCTTACTGCTGTAGTTCTTGGGATATAAGCAAAAGACTGCTTTTGACCCCTTATGTCAAACCCCTGTGTTCTATTTTAAGCCATTATGGCCATATTTTTTATGGATCAAAACGTCGGATACAATTTATCAACTAAATAACCTAAGGAACATTCATTGAACGCTTGGAGTATTTGATCCAGTTGTTTCAGATAAAAATATTTTTTAGAAAGCAATATACTTGCATGAGAAAATGTAAAAAAATAAACATTTCAAGGGCGATAACTTCTTATGAAATTCAGTCGACTATTTTAATCATTTGCATAATTTGTAGATCCTAATTAGCTGAACATTTTGGCCATCAAATTTTCTATCTATCTGGTATAACATTGAAGATATTAATAAAACAGTAAAATTTCATAAAAAGAATCGGTCTTGAAATTTCATAGCAGATAGATCTCGACTTTTTCATCACTATGACTCTATGTCACTCTTGCACTAACTGCTATAGGTTAGAAATAGAAGCCAAAAACTGTATTTGACCCTTATGTTATATTTTTAGCCATGTTAGCAATGTGTGTAAATGGATCAAAACTTCTGATACACTTTACTTTAAGTTTATAAGTATGAGGCCCAGTTGTTTCAGAGTAGATAATTTCTAAATGTTAGCAAACATGATAAACAAATTGTGTAAAGTTGTCTTTAAAGGGCAATAACTCGTTAAGGAATCAATTGACAATATTGGTTATATCACTTTTTTGTGGATCTTACTTTGATGAACATATTTGCTGTTTGCAGTTTTTTTTTATCTTCAATAATATTAAAAGATAATTACCAAAAACTGAAACATTTTCTTAAAATTACCAATTTAGTGGCAGCAACCAAACAATGGGTTGTTTGGTCTTACAATTTCAGGACTAAATAATCTTAACCTTTCAAATATGTTTATCCTTGTAAGATGTTTGGTGATGAATTTACAAACTAGATACATGTACATTACGATATATTCATTTAAAGTTTGAAGGTATTTTGCTCAGTAGTTTTAGAGCAGAAGATTTTTGAAATAGTTTACGACGACGACGAAGACAGACGACTATGGAAACAGACGACAAAACACGACGGACGACTACGGACGCCTAATGATGACGTTAGCTCACTTGGGCCCTCTGTGCCCAATGAGCTAAAGAGTACATATAATTTAGAACGTGTTACTTTTATTTCTACGGCAGTCATAAATGCAAATAATAACATACCTGTTCAAAGCATGCAATAGTTGTTGAATGACACGAATAACAATTTTCATCATGTATGATAATGCTGACAGATTCTCCAAAATTTGTGCCATCATATGAAAGACTAATTTCATATCCTTCTGCCACAATTGTTTCTGTTGTTGCTCTCTTTCCCTTTGAGGACATTAAATCTACAGATACCATGAACATATTACTGAAATTTGCCTGCAAGACATCGCTTTTCGATATATATTTAATGGAATTCGTTACTTTCTGCAAAAGATAAAAGATCATAATAAGTAGTGTATGAAATAAAAACTACAATATAAGAAGAAGAACGTTCAAAAGTTTTTTTTCTTCACTTATCTATTAATAATATCAATGAGTTCAATAGTTTGATTTTGGAAAAAAAAATATGACAAAATCTACCGACAGTCTATGAGAATAAGCCGATATTTTATTTTCAAGATGCATTTGGCCTGTTTTCCGGCATCTATACATGACATGGTCTACATTATTTGATATGTTGGTGTTCTATGTCGTATTATTATCCTTCAAATACAGTCTTTTGTGGTCAAATTGGACAAAACAATGAATGAAAACAGTACTTAAAAATCATAAAATAATAAAACAAAATATAGGACTTTTTAGAACATATTGAATTTAAGAAAGGCTTAAATTGTCCCTGAATAGGCAAAAACGAGTTTTGATATTTGCTTCTATTTACCCGACAGTTTTGTACTTGAAACTGCTTTAATTGTGTATTAAAATGTCTCATGGCAGTTTCCCTTGGATGGCTATTATGAAAACTGCATAGTTATACGAGATCATAACTTGGGAATCGACTAAAACAACACCAACAGAAATAAAGACCCATAAATCAGAAAAATCCAAACCACCAAAATAATTCTTATTCTTTGTGTACAAGTTCTCAGATGATACAAATTCATTAAAGAATCTAGATACTAAAGGATATTGGTTTCATTCATTGTTTAAGGTGGTACGGTTACCTTAAATAGTTTTAATTTTTCGTTTGGTTAATTGATAGTAGTCGCATTGATATTCTTATAATATTTTATTGTTTTGCATATCAGATTATCAATGTGTACGTCCATATCCGATATGTAACGAAAGTGCAAAAATGGGTACCTATCAAATGACATTATTTAAAATCTGCGAAATATATAAAAAAGCATTTACCTATTTCTGCTAAGCAACAGAGAACATATATCTTAGAAAAGTTGATAGATTCTATATCATTTGAAATATATTGACGATATATTTAAAGATCGAAAAACAAAGGGGACATTCTTTACTCATTTGTCGACGAGAATCTTACAACGAAATGACAAAAGTACGAAAAACGACGAAATACAAACAAGTCCGCACAACACTACAGTGAAGACTAAAGGCTTAGCAACTAATAAACTGTGTTCAAAACTATGAAGGCGAAACATATTATTGTGTTGCAGTTTTTCTAATGACTCGCCTTCGACCAAGGGAAAACTAATGTTTCGTATTTGTTTTCCTGGTTCTCGTATAACGTTATCCGGGTCAACATTTTTGAACTTAAAAATGCAACATGTTTTAAGTAAGGAATGATAATGAAGATCTTACTACATACGGGGATTGACAGTCTATCGTATTACCTCATTTTAAGTAATGAAAATAACAAATATATATGTCCTAAATTTAAAATATTCACGAAAGCTCGAAGCTTAGAAAACAGTAATAGCTTGAACAATGAAGTCGATTTTTTATAATTCTCATACGTTACCTGAAAATACTTTATGTTGTACCAAATTGTCTTGGAAAGAAAACTTCCGAAGATATTTGGGTTCCTGCAGTCATTTGTTCCAGGTATACAAAGTCCATTCGAAGTAAGGCTGATATTTGATGGCGGGATTGTAATTGATTCAGAGCAGTCGTCCCCAATATATTTACCATTACATTCACAAACACCTATATAAATAATTTTAGTTGTATACTTCTCTCGCCTTTCAGGGTGTTGGCTACTCTGCTTTAAATTAACAAAGATTTTCTTGATTGACTGATTGTTTTGTGTCTACGCCACTTTCATCATGATTGTGCTGTTTCGTTGTGGTCACTTTTTATTGTTGGGGGGAATCGAAGTGCCCCAAGAGAACCGCCGACCTTTGGTAACAAAAACTTACAATCCTAGTCAATTACGATTGTACCTATCAAGTGAGAATTATCTGACGAAAAATCAATGACAAGAGCAGCGAACATCCGTAAAGTTTGTTATTTTGAAACAGAGTAGCAAACACCCTTTTTGCCATGCCAATTAACCCCTACTTTTTTTTTCAGAACTTGATTATATATATTTTAAAATCTCGATTTTAAAAATGGTATTATATCTTTGTTATTTTATCGTCGCTTTTGAAAAAAAGGGTCAATAATAAACACCTAACAAATATATATTTATTTCGTCTTCAAGCCATTGTTCCACAACTAAATTGTCTATTCTTCTTACCAGTACACTTGGTACAATCAAAAACCTGATAATAAATTGTTCAAATAAGGCCTTCGAAAATAGTGGAATAAATTACTTTTGGAGTGTCAAGAACTTGATAAATTGCATGCTTATATTGGTGATTTTGAATCTGTTCAAAGTTTTGATTTTTCTACCTTGTATACCACATTGCCTCACATTCTCATTAAGAAGAAATTCACACACCTAATAAAATGGGCATTTAAAAAAAGTCAGAATGTGAATATATATGTTCAAACTCATTTAGGTCATTTTTTAATAGCAATAAACAAATAAACTATGTCAATTTGACATGCTTTGATACTATATATAGCCTTGAATTTATTCTAGAAAACATTTTTGTTCGCTTTGGAGATTCCGTCAGGTTATCGGAATCCCAATGGGGACTAACTGTGCACCACTTATTGCGGACCTGTTTTTGTATAGCAATGAGTTACAGTTTATGAAAAAAATCAGCAAAGACCCATCGAAACAACATCTGATAAACAAATTTAATAATACTTTTAGATATTTGGATGATATTTTGGCTCTCAATAATGACGACTTCAGTATTTGTACTAAAGAAGTTTATCCTGTTGAACTTACTTTAAATAAAGCCAATACTAACAATGACCACTGCCCTATCCTCGGTCTTGATATCTATATCACAAAGCTTAATACTTAAATTTATGATAAAAGAGATAGTTTTTCATTTCCTATCGTTAATTATCCAATTCCAGTTCCCTTGTCACCATCTTACGGCGTTTATATATCTCAACGTGTACGATTCGCTCGTGTATGTAACAATGTTTTAGATTTTAACGAGAGTTTATGTATTATTGAAAAATTATTACACCAGGGTTTTGGATATCACAAACTAGTCAAAACATTTACTAAATTTTATCATCGGTATAAGGACATCATTCGTAAATATAGCTCAACATGCAGACTTCTTATACGTTTAGGTATTTCAAAATCAATTTTTATGGAAATCTTCTTTATAAAGCACAAAAATGTCAGTATTCACCTCAGAAACTAACAAAACCTTTAAATAGACTTATTAAGAAGGGATATAGTTACGATACTGCTGTCAGGTCATTAAAGATTACATATTTTGGCGTTAATATTGATTCACTTATAGGGTCTTTGCATCTGAACTAAACACATTTATTCAAAAACCAGTTGTTGGCATGAGACAGGTTATGTTCTTCTCATATATGTTATGATGGTATGATACTTAACCCCTAACGGGAAGGATTGGGCTTGATATTCATATGATGAAATCATAATCTTTCAATCAGTTTGATTGAGTCTGAAGCTGGCATGTCAGTTAACTGCTAGTAGTCTGTTGTTATTTATGTATTATTGTCATTTTGTTTATTTTCTTTGGTTACATCTTCTGACATCAGACTCGGACTTCTCTTGAACTGAATTTTAAATGTGCGTATTGTTATGCGTTTACCTTTCTACATTGGCTAGAGGTATAGGGGAGGGTTAAGATCTCATAAACATGTTTAACCCTGTCGTATTTTTTTGCGCCTGTCCCAAGACAGGCGCCTCTGGCCTTTGTTAGTCTTGTATTATTTTAATTTTAGTTTCTTGTGTACAATTTGGAAATTAGTATGGCGTTCATTTATCACTGAACTAGTATATATTTGTTTAGGGGCCAGCTGAAAAACGCTGCGGGTGCGGGAATTTCTCGCTACATTGAAGACCTGTTGGTGACCTTCTGCTGTTGTTTTGTCTATGGTCGGGTTGTTGTCTCTTTGACACCTTCCCGATTTCCATTCTCAATTTTACTGTACACGGCGTTTTGTGTGAACACGGCCCAAGTTTAATAGACACCTGTTGTGGTAGGACTAATCGGATGAAAATATAACTCACATGGTCTTCTTTTTTCGGAAATTTTGGATTGATATTTTTCTTGCTGCTGTATATAACTATACGCCCCTATTATCTACGGTGTGCTTGTACTGCTTTCGTATATCTAAAACACATTCTCACTAAACGTAAAGTTTTCAAATGAGAAATTTGTGTTTATTGTCTAAAAAAGCTTAACGTACGTACTTAACTGATCTACGAGCAAATTAAAGATCGTGTATTGGAACACCAAATATTTACACATAATTGTGGGCCTCACTGTTCCTATTCCGTTTACGTCTTGCACACCAATTTTTCATTTGAACAGGTAGAAGAATAACACAATTTTACCCATAGCACAGTTTCCATTTTCACTACAGTTGTTAGGACACAAGAAGCTTGTAACATATTCCACTAAAGTCTGTGATCCTTCTGTTGTATTTAAAAGATACAATGACTCATTTCGCCTTATTTCTGTCATAACGAAAGTCAGCATAGTACCAATAGTATCAGGAAGAAAAGTTGTATCACCGACAAGCTTTTGAAAAATAAAATTTGATGTCAATTTAAACTTAGAAAAATCAAATACTTTAGTTATAATGAAAAGAAGATGTGGTATGCTTGCCAATAAGACAATTCTTTACAAGTGACTTGATGATACAGACATTATATATTTGTTTAGGGGCCAGCTGAAGGATGCCTCCGGGTTCGGGAATTTCTCGCCACGTTGAACCCTGTTGGAGACCTTCTGCTGTTTTTTTTCTATGGTCGGGTTGTTGTCTCTTTGACACATTCCCCATTTCCATTCTCAATTCTATAAAGAACTAAAGCGAACTCTGAAACAGCGTAACGTCCTCTTTACTACGCTACGTTGATAGTTTAGCGAAGCAACGTCACCACTGTTTCGGAGTTTGCAACTAAAGGTCACAGTACGGCTTTCCAAAAGCTCATACCGTATAGTCAGTTATAAAAAAAATCAAGGTGACAGATGTTAAACAATACAAATTCGAAAACTAACGGCCTTATAGACGTACAAAAAATTAAATAAAACCAAATATGTAACACAGCAACAACGATAACCACTGAATTACAAGAAATCTGATTTAGACAGGCACATACATATGTATACAGAATATGGTTGGGTTCACCCTTTAATCGGGATCCAAACCATCAAACTAACCTAGGACAGTCCGATAAATATAAATTGAAATACATCTTACAAAAACACAGAGTGGACGTGGACGGGTACTTGTACATCCCAACAAAACAAAGACAGTACGTACGGATCTGAGAGTTTTCACAGTAACTGACAGCTAGTTCATCAAGGCCAATAACAACTAATAAAACAATCATCGTCTGATATCTGATGATCAATCATTACACATCCAACATCCAATAGATTTAGTGTGAAGACGTTATAAACAGTCAGAAAAAAAACACATTCATTTGTGCAATGCAAAGATACAGGTATCGACAGATTATAGATCTATGAAGATGGATATGTATATAGCAATAATATTTAGTTTCCTTTTAGAATATTAAAACCAATACGGGCATTATTCAAAGATTTAATTACAGTGTTGAATTGGTAACTTTTTATAATTAGGGTATTTAAAGGATCGATAAGTTTACTAGGATCGTTTCTAAATTTATGGGCACAGTAAACAAAGTCTCTGTAAAAATGAGAAATCAAGTTAATCATGTAATATGATTTATGAAAAGCATTACATATAAAAAAAAAAGAAGATGTGGTATGATTGCCAATGAGACAACTGTCAGCAAAAAACCATAGTTCACGGTACGGTCTTCAACAATGAGCAAAGCCCATACCGCATAGTCAGCTATAAAAGGCGCCGAAATGACAATGAAAAACAATTCAAACGAGAAAACTAACGGCTTATTTATATAAAAAAATGAACGAAAACAAATATGGAAAAAGTGCAAATATGTAACACATTAACAAACGACAACCCCCGAATTATGTTTTCTAGAGTGAAATTGTTTTGTTTAACTAAATACTAGAAAAAAACAGTTAAAATCTTTTTTGTTTGTGTCTGATTCGTCCAGTTAAAATTCATATCTATGTTCTTACAATATTGTCATTTAAATTTGATTTTAAATCTTATTCATTTTTTATAGAATAAACTTTACACTACACGTCGGTTGTGTAGTGTTTATAGATATCTTGTTCTTGGATGTTTTGATTAATGAAAATTAAAAAGTTTCATTGGTTTTCTGTCTAATATTTATATTTCTAATCTTTTTACATAAATTTTATGATAACCTTAATATCCAATACGCATGATTCAACAAATTCATCTACAGAGACATCTACCAAGTTGGCCACCTCTTGTGGCAGCGCATTTTGTATTTCGTCCATGCAGGTCTGCCATGCAGTGTTTTCCGTCCAGCCATTTCTAAATGTCTCAGGAATCTATAAATTAAATGAAGAAGTAATTGATCAGCACAAATCCTCTTACTGTTTTTATATACTAATCTTGTATTTCTCACTTTTGTAATGAGCATTCAACAAACATATGACTATTTTCAAATAATACTAAATCGAAAATCTATAATAATTGAAAGTTTTTTTCTATTGAGAAATTATTTTCCATTTTTTAAGCTATCTGTAGTAAGTCGTCAGGCCTAATAACATACCGTCACTTCAGTACTAAAAACACTCTCGTCGTATGTAAAACACGGAATATCAATTACGTCATCATCACCACTAAAGGTGCGTTGTACAATTTTGTCGACATAGTTAACAGATCGCTTTTTTCCTTGAGATGTTGAACATGCAGTAGAAAATGAAGTCATCGTCTCCTCTTCTGTCATGAGTGTTTCTGAACAAAAGTCTGTAATATCAGTTAAATTACACTGTACATTATCGACGCAAAACAATTGTTCAGCAATCATTGTCGGAGATATCCTGCAAGCAAAAGTGAAAAGAAGTTAGTAAGGAATTGATGTCTTTGAACTCTTGAGGAAAAAAGAATGACCTTTGAATATAAAACCAAAAAGAGTGGTTTCATTGCCAATTAGATTACTCCCAACCATAAACTAAATGAGTCAGAAGCAATCAACTATAGGTCATTACATGGCCTTCAACAATGAACGAATCCCTACAGCAGCATGTGGCTTAGTTGAAATATCTGTTGGCGCCAAATTCTACTCTAATCTTGGGCAGTGGTATTACAGCACAAGATAAGTACAAATTTAGCGGTTCAAAGGGATGAATTCATCAGAACGATAAAAAGCTCAAAACAACTATCAAATACAGACACAAAGTTCGACAAAACAAAACGAAATATCTCTGATGTTTATAGTTCGAACAAGAAACAACCGGACTGGAAATAAACTGAATTACACATTATAAAAAATCATTTCAGTGAATTACATTCGTCAAGAAACACAATTATCGTTCTGAAGGGAATTTGAAATTCCAATTGGTTTAGTGCCGATATTGACCCAATATCTTTTTATATGGATCTATAATAATTCATATTAATTTGAACCAATATATATATGGTTGCTAAAAACTTGATAACTTATTGTATCAATAAATGGTCATAAATCGAAATTTTTAAATGATCGTGACCGCCCAAATTTAACCTTGTTACAAAATAATAGCTATGCTCGCTGTAAACATTTTTAAACGTTATTTTGCATTTATTTGTTACCATTTATGACTTTATTTAGTAAAAAGAATATGGGTAAAAGGTCAAGGCCATCGATAACTTTGAACATTGACCAAACTATACAATGAATGCCGAATACTTTTCGTCTTATTTTCAACTTCAACTGTCACGGTTTGTGAGATATTGTGATATAAGTTCATTAAAAAAGTATACTTTTTAGATTTGGTCACTATAATTCTGATATGTTTCGCAATGGTTATCAACAAACAAGGTTTCCAGACAATCTGAGACTAAACATGCCGTAACTTGGTTCTTTGTTACAAATAGTTGCTATTAGAAATTAAACATTTACTGGGTTTTGTAATAAAACGAAATACATAATAATAATTCAATGTTCAAACAAATCGGGAGTTAAACTTCTGAATGATAGAATAATAAAAAAAATACTAGATACGTTGAACAAATCAATAGTCTGTTCATATATTTAAGTTTTAATCGACACGTGGGAACAGCCAAATTGAATGGTGACAACAATCTGTAATTATAATATCTACGCATTTTTCGTATATAGTGGGCTGAAAACGAAATTGTTATAACATTCATTCGACATACACAGGCAAATTTCACTCACATCAATTTCACGTGAATTTAAATTCATGTGAATCTCACGTGAAATTCACAATTTTTTCACCTCAAACGAGCTTATACGTGAAACTCACGTGAAATCAATTTTTGTGAGTTTCACGTGATTCTCATGTGAAACTCTTGTGAATTTCACATGAAAATCACGTAAAATTTTTTCATTTGAAATTCACATGAATTTTTAAAATAGAGTAAT
The DNA here is from genome assembly GCF_963676685.1 of Mytilus edulis. Classification (NCBI taxonomy): domain Eukaryota; kingdom Metazoa; phylum Mollusca; class Bivalvia; order Mytilida; family Mytilidae; genus Mytilus; species Mytilus edulis. The sequence continues at coordinate 7,390,650 of NC_092344.1, forward strand.
TCAAAAAACATCTAAATTTTCAAATTTAATTAAAATCATGAAAAATATCATTTTTTTGTTGTTGTAAATTTCATATGAAATTCATGTGAAAAATTTCACATCAGATTCATGTGAATCTCAATTCACGTGAAATTCACATTATAATTTTCACGTGAGTTTCATGTATAAGCCTGAATGAGGTGAATCTCACGTGAATTTTTTTCATGTGTGAGATTGATGTGAAATTCGTGTGAGCAAATTTTTCCTGTGTATCATGTAATTCAGTAACTGTTATTTGACTAATATGCCTTCTGTAGTCGTTAAATCAAAAATAGTTCGCAAATTTTACGGGAATCGTCAAATTCTTTACGTTTACAGCCTTGATGTTCATGAATCGATTCCAGTTCTTGTCCATTCGTTTTTTATGTGTTTTGTTATTTGATTTTGCCATGTGATTATGGACTTTCCGATTAGATTTTCAGTATTTTTGTGATTTTACTTTTTTCAATGGTTGAAACTTTATAAATTTAATACTGTTATTGTGTTTTGCTAAACGTTGGTAAATTAAGGGCATGCGATCCAGTTTTGATCCAGTATTTACATTTTGATAAAAAATTCTATATAGACAATTTTTTACATGATTAAATCCAATATGTAATAAAAAATATACCTCCATGTGCTACTTTTTTTTTTAGTAAAATGAGGTCGAAATTTTGTATACTTGCTCAAAATTCGGATATGTGGCCGTATTTTCCCTTTCGAAAGAAATACATAACTTTTTTGTTTTAAAAGATAAACACAATTGTTTTTTTGTTAAATAATTTGTAATTTCTGTATTTCATTAATTATCCTAAATATTTTTACATTTTTAATTCGGAAATAACTCAATTTATCGAATTATAATGAATTTTTTACTGTATATTTATCAAATTAAAACAAATTGCACTAATTACGTTTTCATGAAAATTGTCACACATAATCTTCTCGCGTAATCAAACCAAATGGCATTTTCAAAAAGAGGGGTCCATGAACTCGTTTTCAAGATAAATCAGTTTGAATGATAAAAATCAGTCGAAAACTGAATCTTTTCCCGATAAGTCATAGTTTGACGTCGCGAAAATAACAATTTATGTTAGCAACGTCATTACCTCACCTGTAACTGTATCGTATGCCCCATATGGAAAAATTTGGGATAATTTGCTAATTTGCATAGCAGCCATGTTGCCTTATCATGACGGCAGCCATTAAAATAGGATTATATAAGCCCTTTTAATAAAAATGCCGATATGGAAATACCTATGATGAGTGAACAATGTGTTCGAATATAGGTGAATTGTACATGTTTTTAGGCTTCTGTCCCATTCGTCTCAACTCGGCCGATTCCGTACCATCATCTAACGATAGAAGGAGAGCAGATTCTACCGAGGATTGCCGAATGGCTTCTGTCCGTGTACAAATAGAAATTGTCTGCTCTGAAATCTTTCGGCCTTTTTAGTTTAAAAATCGGAAGCGTAACTTTTGTGTAATAAGATCAAATAAACTGACGGAAAATCGTAAAATAGCAAGATTCAAAACAGAAATACATATGCAAGAAGATATTATTCATGATTTGTTCGCATATACTGTAGGGAAACACGTTGTAGATTCAATTTTAAAGTTAAATAACTTTTAACTTACCTGCTTTCTTAAGTTTTCGGCCAAATTCTTTTAAAAACATAATGATTTCAACCTTCCTATTTCGTAAAAAGTCAAATTTTAAGCATTTTGCCTTAGAATTACACAGCATTTTTGTAATTTTCCGCCAAAGGAAGTTTTAAAGATACGTTAGTTTTAGATACCTGACGGAAAAGGACGTAAACCTACAATTTGTACTTGTGACGGTGATCATGAAATAGATGTATTACCGATTTCAATAGACCGTTTCATTCGTCTACTAAAGCAGTTTGTGTCAGAAGCAAACCGCTGCTTATAAATTCCGCATAATGTGAACATGCACATGCGTTAGGTACCAGTTGAGGAATGTTTTTTTTCACAATGAGATTTGACATACGGTTTTAATGCAGAGAAAATGGAGAACGACAATGGAAACGCTAAAATCCTTATGATTGTCATGGAACCAAGTGTTTGTTGAAGTCATCTACCTGTAGTTGTATATATAAAAGTCGTGTGTAGGACACTTTATGAACCTCATTAGCAGAGGGGTGTGTACTCTTGCAAAAAAAAAAACTGGCATAAAAAAAGTATGCGATAAATACCGAACTAAATGACAAATTAAAAAAAAAAACCTAACATATAATGATATTCATGTCAACACCAAAGTGCTGACTACTTTGCTGGTGATACCCTCGGGGACGAAACATCCACCAGAAGTGGCATCGACCCAGTGGTGTAAATCGTTATCAAAGGTACCAGGCTTATAATTTAATACGCCAGACGCGCGTTTTGTCTACACAAGACTCATCAGTGACGCTCAGATCAAAATAGCATGAATCCAAACAAATAAAAAGTTGAAGAGCACTAAGGATTGATTGATTGTTGGTTGCGTAACGTCCAGTGGCAAATATTGCATGCATGTTCAGGACGAGAACAAGTTAACAATAATACAATGGGTAGGTCTTGTCATAATAGAGGCCATTTGGGATGATGGTCGGGGAACTTTGGATGTCAATGGAAAGTAATGGTATATTTGATAGGGACAGAAAATTTGCCTTGCAACAGGCCACCTACGGACCACTCATGGAGTTGTTGCAAGGGTTCTTAACGTACAAGGATTGTGGAACTCTCTAATAACGAGACATCGGATTTAACGTCCCCATTCTGACCGGACATTACAGCGAAGAGCATTGAGGACCTTACATTCCAAATAGTTGTACCAAATACGGCTAAGGTAATCTATGTCTGGGATAAGAAAATCCTTAGTATTTCAAAAATTTCATTCTTTAGAAACAACTAATTTATTTATAAAAAAAACCAAAACATGTATTGATATTCATGTCAACACCGAAGGGCTGAATACTGGGCTGGTGATACCCCCAAGGACGAAATGTCTACCAGCAGTGGTATCGACCCAGTGGTTAAATAGTTTCTTGATAAATATCGATTCTTTGAAAAAACTATTCTTTGATAAATATCTTTAAATGTACTGGTATCCAACAGTTACTGTTTAAGCATAATATATTTATTGTATATATTTGTTATATTGTACAGAACTATATAATAGCAGTCATCTTGAATTTTGATATAATGTACTTTTTCGGAGAGGATTATGTTCAGTTTTTATTTCTTGTATTCCATCTTATTGTTTATTTAGACAATAAAATATATTTAAACTGAACTAAAACATTCGATGATATTATAGTATAACTTAAGATAAATTCTGTATTGTAACAAAATTTCCACTAATAAAAAAAACCCACCCAGGTCATCACTTCATACTTCGCGTAACGAATAAATGAAAAGAAAGAAATATAAGAAAATCATAGGTTCAGTGATCAAATACTCTTAAAATAAACCGAAAACAAATCACCAATGATAAAATGAAGGGGTGTCATTTTTTTCCTCTGTGCATACACAACAAAATAATACCTCCAGGAATCTGCAAATTCCTGGTCGTTGTTAATCGGTCCATTTTGACGATGAGTAAAATCATCTGACTGGTCCTTTGTTGTACTAGGAACACCACACAAACCTCTTGCTTTATTGATATCACAAATAGATGGCTTTATTGCAATCATTGATATAAACTTTGACCGTCGTGATATCGTAAAATTGATTTCTGTTCCGATAGGCAAAGTTATCTACAAAGTAAAAATAACTTCAAGTATTTATACAAGTCGGTTAGTACATTTCTCTAATTTACCTGATTTATCATTTTCCTGACCTGTTTATTATTTTTATTCAATCAACTTGTGGTTCGTTTGATCTCTTTTCGTCATGGGTCAAAATTCGATTATGACATCAAAACTATCTTGCTTTCCTATGAATTTCCTATTGTGACGTAATGAAAAAAAGGCGACCATGCTTGATGACGCAATATAGAAAGAACACACCTTTACACATCATACATAAAGAAGGATTCAAATTGTCTGTATATCGTCTTTAAATCATTATAGAAACAGTTTCCACCACCAAGTTTCGTGCAATACGTTATTTATCCACCCTCGATAGTTAAATTTAAAATAATTTAAACGCTAGGCAGGCCTCTCGTTTTAAATTTGTAAATTTAACTGATCGAGTGGATGGTACATATCGTAGAACACCTGGTACAGTTGTAGAATCTGTAGGTACATGAAATAGAAAAAAACAATAGCAAAAAGTTTAAGAAAATGATTGATGTTTTAATTTAGAAACAATAAATCTTATGAAACAAAGAGCAAAGTCCTGCTTAAACTGGTTTCCTACTCTGGTAACATGCTAACTCATCCGAGGAATTGTGTATCCACTTCCCTTACTATGCACGAACACTGTTTTTATTCTGTCATTTCACATTTACGCTGCAATTTATATTTATTTAAATGGAATTTGTTATGAACAAAATCAAAAGGGCTTAAAAAAGCAGTTGCAATGTTAACTTTGCTTGCAAACAAACTGTTTACCAGGGAAAAAAAGTATAGGTAAAAATGCCAAACTCCAAGGTGAATTTAAAACAGATAAATTCAAGCAGATATTTGTACAAACATTATGAAAGTCTTCTTTAGATAAATATGCTCTTAAAATGTACAACATTTCTTTAGAAATAATGAATTTTCAACACAGTTTCAGGTTTTAGAGAAAAAAGCGTCATTTTTGCGTATTTTCATCATGTACTCGTGTTCAGATTATATCAATTTAAATACTTAAAAACAGTCGGGAAATGCATCTTTTTCTCGATATGTCACAGTTTAATATCACGAAATAACATTTTACGCTAGCAACGTCATTACCTCGCCTGCAACTGTATTGCATGTATTTAACGGAACGAGTGAAATACAACTGTCATATTCTTGATTAAGTACAAAAAAATGGGGGGTGGGGGGGTGTTAAACCTAGCAATTTTAAATAAAACATCAAAAACACATATTTGTAGTATAGTATATTGACAAAGACGCCAATAAAAAAACTACAAGGGCTAAAAACAATGGAAACATCACTGTGAAAAAAACCTTTGGCTACCAAATCGGATCCCAGGTTCTATCTGCACCAAAAACGCCCAAAGTCAAATTCCGATAGATTGAGGCATTAAACTGAGTCACGTCAAAAGTCATATATACATGCACGTTTAAATACGGGTATTACAAATAATTTTTGCGGGGATCGGTATGCAAACACCGCGCCATTTTGTTATAGTGCTATTGTGCTTTGCTTTTTCTTAGTATTTTTTCTGTCGATTTTGATGATGTGCTTTGTCTATATATTGTTTAAATGCCATTTTGTTTTCCTTGTTGACCTTGTCTATTTTAATAGTTATTAAAATAAAAACATAAAAGTGACTGCTGCATCTCAATTGTTTAGCCTTTTACCTATTATGTCGGTATGTTAAGCTCAAACATTGTTGGCAATATAATGGAATTATATGCGACTGTCATACAAGTGAGAGAATAAGGTAGCTTAAAAACAGGTTTAATCCAACTTCTTTACATTCGAAAATACCAATACGAAGTCCGAAATATGACAGCTGTATTCATTCCATTTGATGTGTTTGATCTTTTGATTTTACCATTTGATAATGATTTTTTTTATTGGTATAAATATTGATTTTGTTATCAGTAGATTAAAAGCAAACTAAATATTACTAGTATGTTATATACATATACCAATTTTTAGATCTACAATCTTTCGATACCTGTATTCTTGGTATTGTACAAGGTCATGTTTTTCTATGGCTGTTTATGACGTCTTTACACTAAATCCATTGGATGTTGGATGTGTACGGATTGATAATTTAGTCTTTAATGTATGATTTTTTTCATTAGATGTTAGTGGCTTTAAACAGTCTGTCAGTTAACTGCGAGTTCTCTCAGATCTGTACCTAGTGCCTTTTTTGTTGATGGAATGTACAAGTCACCGTCCATTGTATTTGTGTCCATTTGATGAGTTAAGCCTTTTTCAACTGATTTTTACAGTTCGTACTTATGTTGTACTGTTATACCACGGTCCCAGGTTAGGGAGAGGGTTGGGATCCCGTTAACATGTTTTAACCCGCCAAATTAGAGTTCTGTATTTTGTTATATGACTTTAAATTACTTCATTCATTTTGTCTGTGTTTATAGTAAAAAGGTCGACAGTAGTTTTTTTCTTATACATTTTGACACGTTACAATAATTGTACACCCCGACACTTGAATTAATACTTTTACTGTTTATTTTGTAACAAACCTTGTAACTATTTCTATTATGTTCTATCACTAAATCCTTGTCATGACATCTTAGAAGCTTAGTAATAGGTTCTGGAAGTAAATGCTTCTCTGTTCTTGAAATTGTTTGGCAGGTCCGTAAGACAAACAAAGAATCGCGACTTCTGACAGCTATACCACAATGACACGATGATCCAGCCCATCCAAAACCACAGTTCGTAAATAAACCGTGCACCTGATGCATAGCAGAAAAAAATAATTGGTTTCAAACGGAAATTAAAAAAAAAATCGTATTGATAGTGTCAGAAAAAGCTTCTAAACATTACATTGTTACTGATATTTTAAAATATTCGTAAGCGCCAACTCTTATCTTATACACATTGACCAATCAAAAAGGTCTTGAGGAATCTCCTTTATCTATAGTTCGTGTAAAATTTAATGAACTATTTCGTTTGTCTACTAATTATGAAAATATTGTATATATAATTATATTGTAATATGGATACAACTTCAAGTATTATTTACTCGTGTCTCATCTTTTTTGCTTACATTCACCCAATACAATATGTTCGGGCTGAAAAATGTTAATTTCAGTATACAAATTATTATTTATTATTTTTGCTTGACTGCATCGTAAATAAAATCTGAAATAACTAAATAAAATATAGTTGTGAACTACTCGTTTGTAATATTAGTACATACCGAATAAGGACCTTTGTCATTCTTGTACATTACAAATTCCCCAACGTTCATATAATGATACAATCTCCCGTCAAAAGTAGTTATATGGGGGTCGTTGTAAGACATACATTGTCTGTCAATAAGAACATAATCCTTGTCTATAACTGTGACCTGAAATTATAGACTTTATTTACAATAATTTTATTTTTGATGACGTTGTTTTGTTTATCAGCTCATAGACATAATTTTGTCATGGGACCGTGTCGTCATCAACGTTTTTTATGGTTTAAACCGGTTTAAAACGCAATTTGAAATTAAATTATAAGAAATGATTGTAATATGTTTTCTGTCTATTCGAAATAACATAAAAAATGTGGTGCACAATTTAAAAAAAATCGATACGCAGGTTATTGTGTGCATCACATTTTTTATGTTATTTCTTCATAGACAGAAAAAATATTACAGTCATTCCTTAATTAACACATACTTTTCATTATTATAATTTTGGGAAATAATACGGAAATACTTGCACGTCTGTGCTTATTTATTTGTCAAAAATGGAAAATCGTCATTAAAATATTCAACATATATTAACCATTATATATGGAACTTGTACATCTCTCCAAATATAATTTGACTCCGATACTGCTAATGTAGATATCTTGAGAATTGTTGATCGATCATGAAAGTTATACATTGAGTCACTTAATCCGTGCACACGCAGTATTGTCTCATTTTCCCAATTTAGACTGTTTATACTTAAACCACAAAATTGAGCTTCAAAAACTATATCTGCTTTCACAATGTTGTTATTGCGTGATACTGAAGTTTGGTCAGCCATTTGTTGAAAAATGTAGAAATTCTGTTCACAGTTTGTCTTCACGGCGTCATGTGATGATATACATCCAACGGGCGCTGTTGACGTAAAGGTTATGTCGATTGATTCTCCCTCATTCACAGTATATTCATATTTTGCTGGCTAAAATGAAAACAAATAAAGAAGATGTTGTCGTGAAATAATATGCACAAATGATTATTCTTATTGTTGCACAGCTGAAAAAATAATAAGAATAACTCTCATTGAAAGTAAACTTGAGCTATTAAACTTGATTATGTATACTGCTAGTAAAATTTAATATTATGCAATGTTTATTTCAATAAATATTAATGTATTATTTGGATGGAGAGTTGTCTCATTGGCACTCACACCACGCCTTCCTATATCTATTATAAATTGTATATAATATTTTTATTAGGTCAATACAAGGATATATTGATCTGAAAGAAGTATATTGACTGACGATATACTTCTGTGGGTTGATATATCATGTATTGACCTCATAAATAGGCTGTAACTGTTATATTATTATCGATCTTGGTTGATATGGTTTGGGGCGAACCTTAGATTTAAGAATATAATATTGAATAAATAATATGTAAAATAATAATTAAACAAACAAAAAAATCAGAAAATTATAACTATTTTTGCATAAAGATTTCCCTTGTTTGTTAAGGTTTTTTCTTTATCCTTTTATAGAATGACACGCCTTTATCCTCTGGAATACAGAGTGATAACGACAGTATTAACAAAAGGTTACATGAATTGGATGCACTCTTACAAAGTACAAAATACTCCAAACAGAAAGAAGCTTTAAAATTATACATGTTATAACGGATTAGTTTCCTTAACAATTTGAATCCTCAGAGAGGTCTATCGTCCGCGCTGTCATTAGATATAAGAATGTTTTTAATTTTCAAAGATGGAAAGGTAAAAACACACATGCATAAATCAGGGTGTTCTTCACAGGGAAATACAAAAAAATGCGACAAGTCATGTGAATGTCATTTTAGAAGATCCTCGGGGTCAGTAGACAGTCTCATTGATCAATTAAGAGCAATTTTTCGGGATAATGGCATAGGTACTGACTGGAATAATGTTACAGGCTTTGGAAATCCTGCATTAACTTCTGTTTTATCAGCAATAAGACTGGAACATTCCTCCAGTGCTACCATTTCGAAGCATGCACTGCCTTTATTTAAAACAAACTTCTCAAAATTTCCAGACATATTTCATACAAACTCTGTAACCCAGAGCTTTCGAACGCACAAAAATATATCTACCAAAGAGATCTGCTCGCTAGCATCGGGGATAGAGCAGGTGATCTTGGTTTGTTATTAACAACTTAGATTTTTGTACTTCCGGAGAATAATGGCATTGTAATTCAACTTACCAAAGATAAAACTGTTGACCTTCGTGATCCAAGAGTTGTTGTCGTTTTAAAAACTCATGCTGAATTTTGTCCAGTCAAAATGTTACAATATTATGTACAGCTCTGTGATAGCAAAGGTTTTAATTTAAATTTGAGCTATGCTTTTGGTCCATTAGATTCACATCAGAAATTGAGCAGTAAACCGTTGTCTTCGTCGGCAGCGAATGCTAGATTAAAATTGTACCTTACTAATATAAATTTGTGGGAGGTAGAAACCCCTCATAGCACCCGAAGTGGTTGTGCATTGACATTGGCATGGTTAGGCATAAATAAAGATGCAATAAAACTTCATGTAGGTTGGAAATCAGATTCAATGTTGCGTCAATATACATTAGGTAACGAGATGTGCAGCAAGTTTACATCTGCAGAGGCTATAGGCACAAAAAATAATTCTTCTTTACAATCGATTTTTGAACGTTTCAAGGATTTTTCAAAATTCAAGAATAGAACTGATTAAATTTTATGATAAAATGAAGCTTATTATTAAACATAAGATTTGAATCAGCAAATTGATGAGATGAAAAAGAGTTTAAGTGTAGACACAGTAGCTCAAGCGTAACGTGAAGTAAACGAGGACTCCACTAGAGCGGGAAAGATACATGTTTATAGTCTGCTATTGAAACTCATGCATTTAGATGAGATGGGGAGCAGATAGGATCACAATAACATAGAGTTATTTTCCTTGGTATTGCAACTTTTTTTTGCAATAAATCGCAACCCAGAATTGGCCATCTTGTTACATCCTTATTATGTTCCGCTGCGGAGTCAAAACTATACGAAAAAGAACAGAAAAGTTACATGAAAATATCAATCAAGACAATGAATAAACATCAAAGATTGAAGGAAATAATGTTATGGGAAATGCTTCAAATTCTATAGATCAGTTCCCACCTATGTTCCAAATGATGCAACATTTTATGCCTCGTTTTCCCAACTCAGCACCACCAAGTTCATACTATAACCAAAACAGAAGAGGGGGTGGTACCTCAAGAATCAGGCCTGGTCTCAATTATAGTGGGTGTCATTTTTGTGGCGATTTGTCTCATTTTAGAGTTGACTGTCCACGTAAATAGTGACGACTTATTTTGTAGATTTCATCTGGATCAACGACTGTAAAACCCAATGAATGGGAATATATGCATACTTTTCAACCATGGACAGTAGAGAATGGGTGTTTTCCTCCAAGACTAGTAACTGAAGATAATAAAGTTGTCGATTATTTACCGAACTTTTATCATAATTCAACTCCGTTGGTTGTAAATATGATTCTCCATGATCCCTTTGCTGTTTATGATCCAAAATACTTTGTGGCAGGAAATTTACATAGTCATGTTAAGCAGTGGCGTTCTATAAATGCTGATCCTAAAAGGGAGCAATTGAAATGGCTTGAGAAAAGGGTTAACATCCATGATTTTATGCAACCTTACAAAGGAGAATTTTGGGGAATTTTGGGGAATGCAAATTCCCACCCGCAAGGCAATTAAAAAATGCTCGCAATTCTGAAAATTTTGTGGATTTTATAAATTATGAATTCTTTGAACGTATTAAATCTGGTGCCGTTACTTACCTTGGAAAAGTTCATCCACCCCATATAGTTTCTCTTACCACCATTTAACAATCAAAGCCAAGACGATGTATAAACAGTCATCAAAGGTACCAGGATTATAATTTAGTACGCCAGACGCGCGTTTCGTCTACATAAGACTCATCAGTGACGCTCATATCAAAATATTTATAAAGCCAAACAAGTACAAAGTTGAAGAACATTGAGGATACAAAATTCCAAAAATTTGTGCCAAATATAGATATAAACCTTATGTATTTGAACTGTTTTATGAGAGACACACCTTTTAAATTAGATACATTAGTGGATGTTCCTAAGATGGTTAAGAAAGATAGTTTTGACGACAAGTCCGGTTACGACAACGTATTGGTCTCAGAAGATGCAAAAACACTTTTAGGTTTTCAGTGGGGGGAGGAGGGTGGTCATTATTTTCAATCTAACACCTTGGCTTTTGGGTGGAAAAATTCTGCTTTCGCGTATACAACATTAAATTTCACTGCTATATCGTTATTAAGACAGTTATCTGTTTCCTCTCTATTAAACATTGATGACCGTCTCATCGGGGAGTTCAACGATCCATTATTCAAAGAATTAGATAACCCCATGACTCGGGCTAATATTTCAATACATTTAGCGGTCAGTTTATTCCCTCACTTAGGCTATTTTTTTTTAACATAAGTAAATCGGTGCTCACGCCAGTACAATGCATTACTTTTCTTGGAATGACGATTGACTCAAAAAGACAATCGTTTTTTGTCAACCAAAAAAGAAAATTAAAATTAAAAAAAATCTTAGAATTGAAATCTTACAGAGTCAGAGGGTTCCAGTTACCACAATACAGAAGTTTACAGGTTTATGGATATCTATGTTTCTTGCAGGTGCAAAATTGTATACATCCGCTTCTAACCAAGCTATATCTAACAAAATTCAAAATTTCTCCAATGTCTTAATAGACGATGAAATTAAGGCGGAAATCATGAATGGGAATTTTTAGATACATAGGATAAACTATTTTTATTGGTATCAGGCCGACATTTCATTTTAGAAATATCAACTGATTCGTCAGGTTACAAATGGGGTGCTACAATGTCTGGAAAAGATATGAAAGAAGGAATAATTTCAGATTATTGGGATCAGAACTCTTTGAAACTTCCAATTATGTTAAAAGAAGCATTAGCTTTTAAAAAAAATAGTTTGATAAGCATTCAACATCTCAATCGGTGTAAAAGAATAATTGCTCATGTTGACAATTAGGCTGTTGTTTATGCTTTGGAAAATCAACAGTCAAAAAATTTTGATCTCATCAAAATACTGAAAGAAATTTTTCAGGTTGCATTTATGAATAACTGTTCTTTAGTATATATAAATACTGCGGAAATCCTGCAGATGTTCATTCAAGGTCACTGTCAAAGTCGGACACAACTTTTAGTAAAAGTGCATGGTTGTATATAGTATATCAACGGCCCACATGATGTAGATATGTTTGCCTTGTACCACAATGACTACATGTGAGAGAAAACCAGTATACCATTTTACTCCGTATCCATCTCCATGTACAGCAGGTGTTGATACGTTTAGTCAAATATATGATTCGAGAACAAAAATATTATGCTTTCCCCCTTACTGTGTGTTGCCTTCGGTGATCACGTTTATTGTAAATGAGTATATAAATTGTACAGTTGTTTTTCCTAAATTTGACCCTATTCCTAATTGGTATACGCTTGTTATGAGATATACAGTCTCTGTCAGTGTTGTAGGTTTTCAAGGAGACAAAAGAACGTTAGTGTTTCCCTCCAGAAAAGGGTTTTTGAAAGACAAAAGAGGCTTACTGTTTGATTAACTAGCTGCAAAGTTTATTTTCTCGTACATTAGTGTTAAAATGTCAAGAGTTATTAAGATAAAAAAGACAAAAGATTTTACGCCAATCCTTTTCATTGGGGATTCCATGATTCGTTTTTTGTCAAATTGTATTTTAGACACTGCTATTGTTTCAAGAGGAAGGGCAACACTTTGTGTGACGTTTTAGATATGCTAAAAGTTGAACTTAAAAGAAGAAAAGACAAATCAAATAAGCCGTTGAAGAGCATTAAATACCCACAATTCTTAGGAGAAAAAAAAACAGTTGCGCAAACTTTGACCTCTATCCTTTATGACTAAAGAAGGCAAATCATTCGTGCTTCTAATAATTGCAAATGTTATATTCAATAGATTTCATATAAAAGTAAGAGTTTTTGAAAAAAGAGTCGAACTTGAACATAAAAAAAATGTTTGAGAAATATTAAATCATACCTTTTGACAAAAACCTACTCTGGTCCTTGAACTGTCCTTATATGGCACAATTGTTAAGGTTTCGAAAGAAAAAAAATGTGTACATATATAAATGGTATTATTTGTATGTTTATCAAGTTAATATGTGAGAGAAGTACCCATTTCTTACATAAAGGCCAGCTGTAAAAGTTTGACTGTAAAGATGCAATCCTGGTAATGTATCTATTGAATATCTCATACGAATGCCACATTTCACCTGAAAAAAAATAGAACCGGTTACCCTGTAGTGAATCATTGCGTTTAGACATATGCAAACATTAGCATTATCGTGCAAATTCGTTAAACAATACCATGCAATGCTTTTAACGTTGGTGAAATTTATTATATAAAAAAAAGATAACGTTTCAATGAATGTCATATATTAATTTATCATTTTTAAGCAATTACCTCCATGTTCATCTTAAAGTCATTTATCCAATCTGTATCTCTCAGGACCGTAGAATTGATATTTGAAAACGGTATATTCAAATGGCTCATAACATGAACTCCATTTATGTACCAGAGAACATCATAAACGTAGCTGCCTTCTGAAGCTTCAGTAAAATTACATCGGAATACCGGTAATAAGCTAGGATAATACTGGTTACCATGCATGGGTATAGAATAGTTCTGTCCTACTATTAACACAGCGGCAACATTTACTGGTACAATCTCTTTTGGGACGTTTGCTATTAAAGTAGATGGTAGTAGTATTTCAAATTAAAATGTAACATACACAAATTGTTTCAAAATATAATCTATTTTTAATAATGAACTCGTAAAAAATTATCAAAGACAAGAATAAGGATGAAGTTGATTAAATAAAAAAAATATGAAGTATCACTTCATACATTACAGGCCGCCGAAGCAATATAAACAAGGCTACACATTCGTATCGTTAATAATCTAAATATAAGTTAAAGTTCAAAACAAAAATAAATAGTTTGGAATTAATAGTGATATAGATATTTTTTTTTTGAATAAAGGCCATCGAAAAAAGTTGATAATGGGACTATTCAGGCCATTGTTTGATTTATTTATCTAAATAGAATAAAAAATAAATAGTTTTGGAATTAAAAGTGATATAGGTATTTTTTTGGAAAAAAAGGCCATTGAAAAAAGTTGATAATGGGACTATTCAGCCCAGGGTTTGATTTAATCATCTAAATAGAAACAAAAATAAATAGTTTTGGAATTAATAGTGATATTGGTATTTTTTTGGAAAATAAGGCCATCGAAAAAAGTTGATAATGGGACTATTAAGGCCATGGTTTGATTTCTTTATTTAAATAGAATTAAAAATGAATAGTTTTGGAATTAAAAGTGATATAGGTATTTTTTGGGAAAAATGGGCCATCGAAAAAAGTTGATAATGGGACTATATAGGCCATGGGTTGATTTATTCATTTAAATAGAATCTTAAAAATCGAAAAATATAAAAGGAACTTTCGTTGAGTATCTTTTTATATAATTTGACACCTTTGCTTAATATCAATCTAATCAATTAAACAGTGGTCTAAAAATATCATATATTTCAGGTCCGATTTTAGTCACTATGGCTATTTCAGTTTCTGTCCAATATGTTCTCCCATTTACTTGTATTGTAGTCCTGTAATGTACTGGTGTCATTTAAGTGTCATATGAGGCGAGACGCGCGTCTGGTGTGCTTAATTATAATCCCGGTACCTTTGATAACAATTAACATTGTCATAAAAGCGGGAGGTTTGGCTAGCCACAAAACCAGGTTCAATCCACCATTTTATCCCCTTAAAATGTCCTGTACAAAGTCAGGAAACAGGCATTTGTTATATTATAGTTCATTTCTGTGTGTGTTACATTTTAATATAGTGTTGCTGTTGTGTCGTAGTTACAAACCCGGATTTGTTTTTATAAATTATATAAATTTCGAAGAGCGGTATACTACTGTTGATTTAATGCATAACAGTGTGGTCGACAGTAAAACGTTTGTAGGTTGTAACTTGTTTGTCAACGGCTATGATTTTATGCTCACCCAGTCTGTCAGAGGCCTTCCAGTGGGGATTGAAATATTCACTTGTTACACATTCCGATACATAAAATGAAACTTTCTCTTTACAAAGCTTGAAAGGAATTTGTTTTAAATATTTATTATAATCATCACATACAACCGTGTCATTTATAGGAATAATAATGTTCAGAGATGATATTATTTAATAATAATAAAAAATAGGTTTATCCATTGTAAAAAAACCTATTAAGTTGATGGGGTTAATTCACAAAATATCTCATTGATTAAGAGCACAACTACTTCTACGGTGTGATCATTTAAGAATGGCCTACTATTTATTCAATGCGTATACATGTGGGTTTTGTTTGTGAAGAGTTCTGGATAATTAAAAAATCATTTGATTTCTTTGTTTAATACCATTAAACGATTCATTCTTTCAGACATTTGTCACTTTGCCTTATCTTCAAGTCCAAAACAATTTCTCACGTTTCTTACAAAACTTATATTCTTGTGATGTATTCTTTTGTTGAAAAAAAAATGTATAGATATAGATAGATATAGGAAGATGTGGTATGAGTGCCAATGAGACAACTCTCCTCCCAAGTAATAATTCATAAAAGTAAACCATTATAGGTCAAGGTACGACCTGCAACACGGAGCCTTGGCTCACACCGAACAGCAAGTTATAGAGGGCCCCAAAACTACTAGTGTAAAACCATTCAAACGGGAAAACTAGCGAGAAACGAAAAACACATATGAACTACATAAACAGACGACATCATGCATTGTAACTTTTAAAGCCAATTAAGTAAAAAAAATAATCTGAAAGAACGTGCGATATCATATTCGGAAAATTGATGGTCAAACCATAACAAAAAATCAAGTAAAGAATTTCAAGTATTCAACCTTTATAGCTTGCTGTTCGGTGTGAGCCAAGACTCCGTGTTGAAGGCCATTTTTATTTATTTTCAAATTACAAAGGTTATTCCTGATTAGTATTTTGAATTATTTTATTTAGGCGTTTAGAACCTTTGGTGACCTCACAGTTTAAATTTCTATGATAAGTACGTCGTGAGCAGTGGGCATTATAGACGAACGTTCACCTAATTTTCCCCAGTTAATGAATGGCCATAGCTACACTGTTATGAATTTCATTCTATGTCATAGGGAAAACATGTGAGCGGAACGTATACAAAATAAATTCAGGTGAGATACTGAACAATGAAAAATATATAAATCATTACACAAATCAAATTCGTGCTGAAATTGAAATACAGGGAAAATATATGACGGATATTTAATAAAATTTGGACAATTATTATACCAGAGATACTTTTTCAGCACTAAATATACACAGTTTTGAAAAAATGGATGTTATTATCAAGGATTCATATCATCCAACATTTAAAAAAAAATGAGAATGGAAATGGAGAATTGCGAATGGAAATGGGAAATGTGTCTAAGAGACAAAAACCTGACAAAAGAGCAGAGAACAGCCGAAAGCCACCAATGGGTCTTCAGTACAGCAAGAAATCCCGCACCCGGAGGCGTGCCTCACCCGACCTCTACACAATAATGTGTACTAGTTCAGTGATAAGTAGTCATACTTAAAGCCTTGGTCACACCTTACCGGATAGCACGACCGGACGACTAACGGATGAAAATAAAAGTTATCCGTTGACAAAATTGTTATCCGTTGAGAGTCCATTGATGTACTGAACGAATAAAACAGACGTGTAACGGATACATAACGGACACACACCGGACAGAACGGATGTCGAACGTACATCCAACGGGCGAGTACCGCATAAAACGGACACCTAACGGAAGCGTACCGGATAAAACGGATGAACTATATTTGCTGAAAAATCAAAGGCGACAATAATAATACATGTAAATCGCATAAATATTCAAAATGTTTCTGTGTAAAAGAGGGACGAACGATACCAAAGGGACAGTCAACTGGTTTTGGTTTGTTCTTCAAAATTCCGCCAAAGGGCAGTGTCTGGCCTGAATAAGAACTGCTTGATTGTGAAGACGTGTCTATACTCTAAGATCGATTATGAATAATTATAATTCATGAACCTTAAGAAATCTGACATACCAATAATTGGCATTTAAGACGCGAAATTTTGAATTGGCATTTATACAGATTGTTTCAGATCGTTCATCATCCATTTTATCCGTACTACGTCCGGAAGAAGTCCGTTGGTGAATTTATCTTCCAGACCTCCAAGGGATGTATAACGGACACGTAACGGATACAAAACGGAAACGAAACGGACGAGTACCGTACAAAACGGACGCCTAACGGACGTTTATCGGACATTTTATTTTAAAGTTTTGAACATGCTCAAAATTTTCCACCGGACAGAACGGACATCGATGGATAAAACGTACGCTTAACGGACATGCAACGGATATGGACGGACGTCTAACGGATAAGAACGGACGTCTAACAGACATGAACGGATTGAAAAAAAAAGAGTTATCTGTTAGGCGTCACTTCGAGCTATCCGGTAAGGTGTGACCGAGGCTTAACTCCGAAATATATAAATCTACTTAAATTATAAATCATACAAGTTTGATCAAGTTTCACGAAAGTCAGAGGTTCCTAACTCAGGACAGGCGTTAAAATGTGATGGGGTTAAACATGTTTTTTGAGATTGTACCCCCTCCCCCTATTCTTCTAGCCAATATAATAAACAAACACACAGCAACACGCGTTCATTTTTATAACCGCTTTTTATGTATTTCAAGATTTTAATATTCCCTGTAACATAGCTTCTGAATTTATTTATTAATCTATTGTTCTTAGCTTTAAAATTTGTACATTTAAGCGGTTCTTACGATAACGAATCAAAATGGCGCTTCAGAAGCACGCAAATTACACTTTCATTTATACTCACTTGAAAACAGAAAAGCATAAAGTAAACAACACTTACATGTGCATCCTGGGTAATATCCAGTATCAGATGACATTCCATTAGGACACATAACTGACCCGTTACCTAATTAATAGAATGTTTAGAAATATATGATTAAAAAATTCCAAGTTTCCAAATATCATATTAGTTTTATATAATTGATATATTTGAATATTTAGTTATTTCTTATGTTCAATCACAAATAGAATTATGAATATATTTTTTGAAAACGATATGATAATCCAGAGATTGCTTTTTCTGGCAGAATTTAATTGAAAGTGGTCTACTTCTTACAATTTGGTAAAGGATATTCTGAAACCGATATTATCATAAGCTAAGTTGCAGTTGCGATAGTAACTTTTAACACTATTCCAGATTGCGTGTTACCACTAAAAAAGTCAAATGACATGCGTGTTTCTTTTAACGGAAAATACTTTACGTCCAAGCTTGAGTTCTTAATCTTGCGTTTGTTGCAGGAGTGTTTTTGTCAATTTAGTCTTGGTTTAAACTGACTAGTGTATTTCCTTTATCCTGATGTGTTTTCATTCAAAACTTACACATTTGTATCTTCAAAAAATGTTTCGAAAATGGCGTTCATCAGTTGATGATTTTTTGTTTAGAATCATAGGTTTGCAGATACAATCGTGGTGTGTACCTCAAAACCATAAGAGAAAGTAAAGCAATAGTAGTCACAACTCGCTAAAGCTCTAATAATTTATCAAGACCATCTGGGCCAATCGGTTTACTCAGTCTTTAATTGTTTGGTCGTGTTTTGTCTTTTATTTATGCCATATTGTTTTTGTTCTTAATCTGATGTTCAGTAGATGTCATTTGTTGGTGTGGTTCATAAATGTTTCTCGTTTGTATATTGATTAATTATATTGAAGATGCGAGCGTTAGAATATACGGTTTTTCCCGTTTAAAGGGTTTGACACTATTCAAGTTTGGGGCCCTTTATAGCTTGCTGTTCAGTCTGAGCCATGGCTCCGTGTTGAAGGCCGTACTTTGACATATGATGGTTTAGTTATATAAATTGTGTCTTGGATGGACAGTCGTCTCATTGACACTCATACCACATCGTCGTATATCTATTCATTGAACTATGTTTTGGGTTGCAAAGTTGGGTGTTGTCAATTGTTCAAGACATGAACAGTCAGGTTCATCTCTAATCATTGAAAGTTTTTGTTGTGGTTATTTGGATTTAAACATCATACTAACAAATTTTGATCAAAGGTTTTCTTTGGGTATACTTTAATATTTCGTATAACCTTCTTCATACGTTATCCAACACATTATGATATGCCATTGTGTGTTTGAATATTACATTTTAAATAAAAAATCAAAGGCATTTTAATGCAGTAACGAATTGGAAAGCTAATATTTGTAGTTGTATAATGAATAAAAAAAGAAACAATACTACAGAACCTTTAATAGTTATACTAACACCTCTCCTCATACTTATATTTACAACTTGTACATACCAAAACAAAACGACGAATTGACCGTTGTACTTTGAAGATAATAGATATAAAAGGTTCCACAATTTTTAATCTGTATATCAATTTTTTGTTCACATATGTCATTTTCCGTCTGAATACAAGCCTCTCTAGTCAGATTCCCATCATCATAACTTGGCATTTGTCCTAAAAAGAACGATTATCCAAAATACTGAATCAATTGTAGAAAACCAATTGTTCTCATTTCCAAAATATTTTACATGCAATAAAATGTCACTTCCTTAAACAAAAGATTTGTGTCTTGATATCAAGGTTGGCAAAAAAGGGGTCAATAATACTAGTATTGACCATGCCAGCGGTAATTACCGGGAAATACCGGGAAATACTGGCAAATACCGGCAAATACCGACAAATACTGGACGATTGAAATTTTGGATGTACATTACTATTAAAACCACTCTACCTGGTCAATTACTGTTAGTACTGAAATAATGAAAGTGTTAAAATTCATTTTAAATGTTCTTATTTCAATTTTTTGTTTGTAAATTCTTAATAAAGAGTGATTTACAATGACTTTTTTGTACAAAAGATATAAAAAGTTTTGTCCCTGCCAAGGGAACTCATCAGTTGACTTTGACTTAGAATATAGCATTGCAATCATTACATTTTGCAATGGTTTTGTTGTTGTCTTCTTATACTGTATAAAAGTTCCAAATAGGATCTTTAGGTTTCAGTTTGGAGTTTAAAGTTTAGGTGGTTATACAATGTGTATGTAAACATTGATTATAATATAAGTAAAGGTAAAATTTACACCACATTATATAGTTTTTGGTTTACACCATTAATTACAGAAGCAATAAGAGAAAAGGTCCTTCATACCATCTATTTCCTGTAGGAAGATGATTATTGTCTTACATTTAAAAATAGTCAGGAAAAATTTTATTGTTTAAGGGCATCTTCAAATATCTCTTTTATTACTTTCAATCCAGATTTTGTCATCATTTATTGGGGGCTGTTGTTTCAGTAATTTAATATTAGGCACCTAGTAATGCCAGGTGAAAGCTATATAGGTAATATGACACCTGTAACTTCATTTACTTGTATTTACCTGTAAAAATTATGCATTTCCAATAAAAAATAATATCTGGATTAATAAATATTGAAATAATTAATATGTCTTTATTATTTATATATCTAAAGTATGCAAGAAAATAGTTTATAAGGACTAAATTTGGAGATATAAGAGTTTAAGGTGGTACCCAACACTTTCACTAAAATTAATTAGGCTCGTTTAATTTTCATGAAACTTTGACAAACTTTGACAAAGTATTTACATTGACCCTTTGACAAAAATATACAAAATTCAAAATATTTGAACCAACCAATTTATCAGAAAAAATCTGTAATTGGGTCATTTATAGTAAAGGTTGTAAATTGTAATGTTGTTATGTATGAATGAAAGTTACATGTACTTTAAACCGTAACTGGTAAACCTATAGTGTATTGTTTTTATTAATGAATGAAAGTTACATGCGTTTTATTGAGAATGAACAATGAATATAACAAACATTAACATTAATTATATGGTTTAGGTCAGGCAGACCGAACAGAGAGAATTCTCTCTCTTTTTGTATTGTATTGTATATTTGATATGTTTTTCTGTATTTTGTTTCTACTTAGTTATATAATGTTCAACTACGTTAAGTGTATCACATATGAAATTAATAAGACTGTAAAGCCAAAACTAGATAATGGCTAATTATTGTATCAATTTAACTTCTCTTAATGTAAATGGCTTTGGAAACGATTTTAAACGCAAATCCATGTTTCTTTGGTTAAAAAAATTTCAAAGCGACATCATTTTCTTGCAAGAAACACACAGTACTGAATCGTATGAAACTATATGGAAAAAGGAATGGGGTGGAGATATTTATTTTTCGCACGGGGAAACGAACTCTAAAGGTGTTGCTATTTTGTTTAACAGCTCAACAGATTATATATTAAAGGAAAAAATTGCAGATGAAAACGGAAGGTATCTCATTCTAACTGTTGAAATTGATAACACAGATTTTGTTTTTGTGAATTATTATGCACCGACCAAAAACTTTGAAAATGACCAAATTGAATATATTGAAAAATTAAAAATTTTATTAAATGAAAAGTTAGAACAAAATCTCGTTTTGGGTGGAGATTTTAATACGATACTAAATCCATCTTTAGACATCATTTTCTTGCAAGAAACACACAGTACTGAATCGTATGAAACTATATGGAAAAAGGAATGGGGTGGAGATATTTATTTTTCGCACGGGGAAACGAACTCTAAAGGTGTTGCTATTTTGTTTAACAGCTCAACAGATTATATATTAAAGGAAAAAATTGCAGATGAAAACGGAAGGTATCTCATTCTAACTGTTGAAATTGATAACACAGATTTTGTTTTTGTGAATTATTATGCACCGACCAAAAACTTTGAAAATGACCAAATTGAATATATTGAAAAATTAAAAATTTTATTAAATGAAAAGTTAGAACAAAATCTCGTTTTGGGTGGAGATTTTAATACGATACTAAATCCATCTTTAGACAAAATGGGTGGTTCAAAATATAACACACCTGTCAAATATACGAGTAAATTAGAAGATTTTATAGAAGAGTTTGACTTATGTGATATTTGGAGGACAAAAAATGTTGACTCTAGATTATATACTTGGCGTCAAAGAACCCCGCTTATACAATGTCGTTTAGATTTTTGGTTGATATCGAATTTTTTGTCAAGCAGTGTTACAAAAACATCCATTGTTCCGTCTATAAAATCTGATCATAGTCTTATCAAGTTGACACTGTCAGGCGAAAACTTTAGTGAGAGAGGTCCCGGTTTCTGGAAATTCAACTCGGGTTTATTGACAGACAAAGATTATGTGGATATAGTCAAAAATACTTTATCAGAATGTGATGATAAATATCAAAATTTAGAAAATAAAAATTTAAAATGGGATACCATTAAAAGTGAAATAAGGGGCGCAACCGTCAAATATTCCAAATATAAAAACATGAAATTGCGGGAAAGAGAGTCCAGTTTAAAAAAACGACAAGACGAAATTCAGAAAAATCTCTCTCGTACATATTTAGATAAAGATATAAATACACTTTTAATTGAATTAGATATTGTTAAAGAAGATTTAGAGCAAATAGTAAATAATCAAACAAGAGGGGCTATTATACGATCACATGCCGAGCACTGCGAAGGCAATGAAAGAAATTCAAAATATTTCTTATCATTAGAAAAACGTAATTATAAAAATAAATGTATTAACAAATTAGTTGTAAACGACATTGAAATATTGTCACAAGAAAAAATTCTAAACGAAGAGAGAAATTTCTACGAAAATCTGTACTCATCAAAAGAAGACCCTGATAAATATTCAGGTGATTCTAACTTTTTTGATTTAAATTTTATTCCAAAGCTAACTGATCTGGAAAAGGATATATGCGATGCAGATATTTCAGAATCTGAGTGCGTTAAAGTTTTAAAAACATTTAAAAATAATAAAAGCCCTGGTACAGATGGGCTTACCGCTGAGTTTTACAAATTTTTCTGGATTGATGTAAAAAAATATGTTTTGGAAAGCTATGAATATTCCTTCGAGACCGGAACCCTCTCAATAGACCAAAGACGGGGTATTTTGACTCTTATTCCAAAGAAAGATAAAGATAGAACACTCTTGTCGAACTGGCGACCTCTTTCTCTCTTAAATTTTGATTACAAATTATTAGCCAAAGTTATTGCGGAAAGAATGAAATTATTTCTTCCGAAACTTATAGATCCGGATCAGACAGGATATGTGGCTGGTAGATATATTGGTGAAAATCTACGACTAATTGCTGATATTATATTGTTTACTACTTTAAAAAATTATCCAGGGCTTATATTACTAGTCGATTTCGAAAAGGCGTTTGATACGCTAGAATGGAAATTTATTCAAAAAGCATTGGCTTGTTTTAATTTTGGTAGCAAGTTCCGGAAATTGGTCTTAACTTTATACTCAAATATATCTAGTCTTGTCGTTAATAATGGATTTAGTTCTAGTCCGTTCAAAATTGAGAGAGGTGTTCGACAAGGGTGTCCTTTGTCTCCTTTTTTATTTATTTTGGCCGTTGAACTGCTGGCAATAAATATTCGTAAGAACAACCATATATCAGGTATAAAAATTGGGGATACTGAAATAAAAATTTCACAGTTGGCTGATGATACCACTTGTTTTTTGAAAGATGTATTTTCTGCGCAAATTTTATTAGATTCCTTTAATGATTTTGAGAAGTGTTCAGGGTTAAAAGTCAATTTTTCGAAAACCGAAGCAACATGGATTGGAAGAAATAAATTTAACAAAGAAGGTTCCCTTCCTATTAAATGGACAGATGGTTTTAAAACCTTAGGTTTAAAATTTAACGCTTTTGATGAAATGGTTTGTTCTAACTTAGATACATGCATAGAAAAAATGGAATCAATTATTAAAATGTGGAGGATCAGAAACCTTTCCTTGATCGGTAAAATCGTAATTCTTAAATCACTTGCAATATCGAAGCTTATTTATGTCATTTCATCTACACATGTACCAAGATCTTATGTAATTAAAATACAAAGGGACATTAATAACTTTTTATGGAATGATAGTACTCCGAAAGTTAAATCGGAAGTTATTCAAAAGTCTCCTAGCGAGGGGGGACTGAAAGCACCAAATTTTGAAGTACAGCTGTTATCCTTTCGTATCATGTGGGTAAAACGATTTTTGTCAGAACATGACTCTAAATGGAAACATGTTTCCAAAGCATTCTTCTCCCTTTTTGATTTAGAGGACTTATTTATGAGCAGATGTGAATTTGAGTTTTTAAATTTAAAAGCACCTCTTTTTTATATAGAAGTGCTATCTGCTTGGAAACGTTTCAAGGGTATTTTCATCCCGTTAAATGCATTTCATGTTAGAAAAGAATTTATTTGGTTCAATCCGTTTATCAAGGTTAACAGAACGAGTATTTTTTACAGATCTTGGTACACGAAAGGCATAAGGTTCATTAATGATATTGTAGATGATAAAGGCGAATTTTTGTCTCATGACGCTATTAACAAAAAATATAATTTGAATGTTACTTTTGTAGACATTCTTTCTATTAAACTTGCTATACCACGTGACTGGAAATATTTGTTATTACAACAACACATGTCACCTAAGAGCAACTCTTTTGGATTCGTTTTTGAGCATGAGAATAAAAAAATGCCTATTAGCAAATTATATACTAAAGATGTATATTCACTTTTTATCGATCGGGTAAGTGTTTCTCCTATTTCACAACAAAGGTGGGAAGAAAGTTTTAATATAGAAATTAGTGACGAAAAGTGGAACAATATTTATTCACTAGCTTTTAAATGTACTATTGAAAGCAAACTACAAGCTTTTCAATATAAAGTGTTACACAGAATAGTCTCACATAATTATCTCTTGAAAAATATAAACTTGCTTTAACTAATGAGTGTGCCAGTTGTAAAGAAATAGAAACTATAGAGCATAAATTTTTTGAATGTATAGAAATAAAACGATTTTGGAGAGAATTTTCTAATTGGTGGCATTTAGTTTTTGGAGTAAAAATTTTTTTAAATAAAGACAGTGTCATTTTTGGTATATTGAATTCTGATAACTTAGTGTTAAACTATTGTATTTTACAGGCAAAATATTACATTCATTATGTAAAGTACACACAATTAGACAGATTGTTTATATCTGTGCAATCTTTTCTCAAATTTTTGAAAAGACGTCTGGAGATATTAGAATATTTATATCTTTCTAAAGACAAGCACGAGTCATTTGTCGACAGATGGGGGGAATTTATGGAAGTTATTAATTAAATTTTATTCTCGATATGATCATGTATATTTAATGTATTCCAAAGTATCTTTTACTTGTATCATATACCGATTATTCACATCATTTACTTGTATTTGTTTTTACTATGTCTTATTCGTAAAATATCAATAGTATGACTATGCCATATGTCAATCACTTATATATTGTAAAAATGTATGTATGTATGTATGCACTGTAGCTTGAACACCAAAAAGATCAATAAAAAATAAAAAAAAATTTATCAGAAAAAATACACTGGTTACATAGCAGTTTGACAAACACTAATTTTGATCATGAGAAGCTTAATATTCCCTTAATAACTCGACGTAATTAAAACGTTTAGCTGATTTTACAGAGTTATCTCCCTGTAGTGTTAGGTACCACCTTAAGATGAATAAAACATATTAAAACAACCATGAAAATTTCAATTGACCAGTATTTGCCAGTATTGACCACTTGAAGAGTATTGTCCGGGGCGGTAAATAACGGTAAATACCACTGGTAAATACCGGGGGTGGTAAATAACGCCCAACCTTGCTTGATATATAAGTTTTCCACACCAATAGAAAAAGAAATTTTCATTTATATTATTGAACATTAAACAGACATTAATCAATATATCAATCAATGTCAAAGGAAAATGTTCTTAAGATATTTAAGCATTTGTTTATGATTCAATGGTTTTTTGGAACCTATATACCATTTAGATCTGTAGATATTAAAACATTAACATAAATCTTAATTGTTACTCAATGTGTTGTTTGTTTTATTGAAAGCAATGTTTGCCTTAAGGGCATACGATACAGTTTTGATCCCGTATTTAGTTTGATGAAAATTTCCATATAGCCTATTTTTTGCCTGATCAAATCAAATATGAAATAAAAAATATACCTTCATGTGCTACTTTTTGAGTTATAATTTGTAATTTCTGTATTTTTTAATTATCATCTAAAAATGTATGCATTTTTTATTCAGAAATTACTCATAAATCAAATGATCATGAATTGAGAAAAAAA
Source organism: Mytilus edulis (assembly GCF_963676685.1). Taxonomy (NCBI): domain Eukaryota; kingdom Metazoa; phylum Mollusca; class Bivalvia; order Mytilida; family Mytilidae; genus Mytilus; species Mytilus edulis. Next base: position 7,417,069 of record NC_092344.1, read on the forward strand.
CGTAATTTTTTGCTGTATATTTATCAACATCTTAAAAAGTTTTATAAAATTTGGTTCACATAGTCTCCCTGCAAAATGAAACAAAATGTCGTTTTATCCGTTTTAAAGTTGTACAGCTGACGAACGTGTTTAAATATTGACAGCTAATGACAGAAACATAGTTAATTATTTTATGAGTTAAAAAATGAATGTTTAGATGTATGTGTGTGTATGCTTGGAATATTAAATATTTTGTTTACCTACCATTAAGCCAGATTGGATTAACCGTTCCACAATGTTTATATCCAGGAGCAAAGTTTGGCATAATGTCTCCGTTGTCACTTATAATTCTATACCATTTCGTTTCTAAATCGTGATCACTAAGCACAGCGTCTTTGGAAAAATCCAGAATATAATCAGACGAGCGTTTGTTTGCACTCATAAGACTGACGTAGAAATTGCATTCACCTTAAATTAATATTATAATCAATTTACACTTTTACTGAATATATTTGATTCCTTAAATATTTTTTAAATGAAAATTACACATACAGATGTATCCACCCCAAAACCTACAACCTCACTCTTAATCATAACCCAAACATTACCATTATCCAAAGTGAAATCAAATCACTAAAATGAAAATGATTGCTAGTTTCTTTAGCTAATTAACGTCTATAATATTCGTTGTAATGTCTAGGCTTTTCTTTGATATTGTTTTTTTTATAGTAATTTGAAGCTATTAATATTCTCATCATTCAATTAACTGTACTTTGTAGGGAATGATTAACTAAAATACTACTACCTTCAGGTTTGAATATTTTAACCGCTATGACTGGATTATTTGCATACAAGAGAACATCATATGTTGAGTTTGATTTTTCAAATTTTCCCAAGCCTCTAAAAAAATCAGCGTAATAAATATGAGTACTACTGACATCAATTCCATATCCCGAGTCTAAGCTCATATCAGTATCCTGTACATTTGATCCATTAAGGGAAGATGATCGTATAGGTAGACGAGCGCTAGCAAAAGTGTAATAAATCCTGTCTTCTTCAAAATCTGAAATAAAAATACATTCTGTTTTATCAAACACATTTGCACTTTATTTGAGTTTACAAGAAGAAAGGAATGATATGATATATGTGCACACAACACATATTAATAAAAGTTTTGAAATGGATGAAATGTTTAATTCAAAAATTGTAAAATGGATTCATCAACCTCGTTATTAGACTGGCGTGACAATAGTTTTTACCATAGAAGTTTAAAAATATTGCTTTTAATGACTTTGTCCGGGTTTTGCCTTGATTTTTGTGGATTCTGATTTTATCTGGTCTTTGAATTTCAAACATTTTGGCCGCAATCATTCTTGACGAGTCAAGAAACGTTGAAATATTTAGAGCAATTAAACCAGAAGAACCTTAACTAAGATTAAAAAAGAGAAGTTTTAGCGCTTACATCTACATGAACATTTTATGGAACATATAGACATATTATATATGAAATATTGTATAATAAAGGCAACAGTAGTATACCGTTGTTCAAAAATCGTAAATCCATGGACAAAAAACAAAATCGGGGAAAACAAACCAAAACCGAGGGAAACGCATTAAATACAAGAGGAGAACAACGACACAACATTCAAATGCAACACATACAGCAACGGACCAAGCACAAGACAAAATCCGATGAGAATAACCAATATAACATCAAAACAAAATACATGAATTTGGGATAGAAAAGTACCGTGACACGTCTTATAGCAATACGAATTCACACTCAGAAATAGGAGAAAACAAACCGTTCCTCAACATATCATTTATTAAATTCTGAAAATACATAAATACTTATTTTTCCAATTATCTTAACGGATTGTATGTAAAAAGGATTTTTTTTTATTCAGCCATGCTGCATTTATGTGATCACTCTGACTTTTGATGATATTGTGCATAATTCTAAGTAGAATAGTTATCAAAGGTACCAGGATTATAATATAGTACGCCAGACCCGGTTTCGTCTACATAAGACTCATCAGTGACGCTCATATCAAAATATTTATAAAGCCAAAAAGGTACAAAGTTGAAGAGCATTGAGGATCCAAAATTCCAAAAAGTTGTGCCAAATACCTTTAAGGTAATCTATGCCTTGGATAAGAAAATCCTAAGTTTTTCAAATAAATCTAATTTTGTAATATAGAAAATTTATAAATATGACCACATTATTGATATTCATGTCTACACCGAAGTGTTGACTACTGGGCTGGTGATACACTCGGGGACGAAACGTCAACAGCAGTGACATCGATCCAGTGATGTAAATAGTTATCAATGGTACCAGGGTTATAATTTAGTACGCCAGAAGCGCGTTTCGTCTATATAAGACTCATCAGTGACGCTCATATCAAAAGATTTATAAAGCCAAAATGGTACAAAGTTAAAGAGTATTGAGGATCCAAAATTCCAAAAAGGTTGTGCCAAATACGGCTAAGGTAATCTATGCAGTGGTGTAAATAGTTATCAAAGGTACCAGGATAATAATTTAGTACGCCAGACGCGCGTTTCGTCTACATAAGAACTCATCAGTGACACTCATATCAAAATATTTATAAAGCCAAAAAGGTACTACAAATATAAAAAAGAAGATGTAGTATTATTGCCAATGAGACAACTATCCACAAAAGACCAAAATGACACAGACATTTACAACTATAGGTCACCGTAAGGCCTTCAACAATGAGAAAAACCCATACCGCATAGCCAGCTATAAAAGGTCCCGACAAAGTTGAAGAGCATTGAGGATCCAAAATTCCAAAAAGTTGTGCCAAATACGGCTAAGGTAATTTTTGCCTGGGATAAGAAAATCCTTAGTTTTTTGAAAAATTCAAATTTTGTAAAACAGTCAATTTTTAAATATGACCATTGATATTCATGTCTACACCGAAGTGTTGACTACGGGGCTGGTGATACCCTCGGGGACGAAACGTTCAACAGCAGTGGCATCGACCCAGTGGTGTAAATAGTTATCAAAGGTACCAGGATAATAATTTAGTACGATTATACTTTAGAAAACATACCATGAAACTAATAATGTGTTTGTATGACTTGCAGAATTTTAAGACACAATTTTAATCATCTACTGACAACTTTTGATATGTAATTTGCCCTTAAATTAAATAACGATTGATCGAATAATAAAGAGAACAGTAGTATACCGCTGTTCGAAATTCATAAATCGATTGAGAAAAAACAAATTCGGGTTACAAACTAAAACTGACGGAAACACATTGAACATAGGTGAAGAACTACGAAACAACAGAAACTCAACACTAAAATGTAACACACACAGAAACTTTTAAGGGAAATTTTCAGGACTTGGTACTGAACATTTTAAAAGAAAAAAAATGGTGTGTTGAACCTAGTCTTGTGGCTAGCCAAACCTCCCACAGTTACTTATTTTAGATATACACTTACATATAGTTGCATGTATCTGCGACAACCAAAATATATCTGTAGTAAATTATTGTTTATTTATTAAGGTAAAGGATCAAATAATTAATTCTTGGTTGATACTTCTGCTGGTGGCCTGTTAATACCCAAGGGTGACAACAACTCAGAGGCCAGTACTTCGGTACTGTCATGAAATTACGTCACAAAGATTAAGAAGTTATTTTAAGTTATGGAATATATCTCCCTTCTTTAAAACTTTGATTCCTTGTCCGGCTTCGACTATACTTTTGTTTATCTATTAGTTTAAAGCTTTTCATCCCTTACATATGTAACATCCTTTAAAAATCTTTCTTTCTAATTTAGCGAGGAAAACCATTTTAGCATGTTAAAATGTATAAGTACATAACTGTAATCTGTCAAGCGGTTGAAAGTCAACAGCAAAGGCAATTGATCAATTATTCTTTAATTGTATCAGAAATTTAAATGTTTCTTGCTTGTCCGTTATGAAAGTTGCCAGTTTCCTAGCTTTAAAAATACACGTCGCAGCCCCCTATTGCCTTTTATAATCACATTACTGCCTTTATATTCCTGTCTTATGAATTTGTGTTTTCTGATGCAAATGAAAACCTTTTAATGTAATTCTATCTATGCGAATAAAGTTTTTACATCCACAAATACTCACAATCTAGCAAAATACATACAATTGTTCCAATGTGTTGTTGTAATGTAATAGTTCGTTGCTATGTCATGTATGTATGTTGCATTTTGTACATAAGAAAATACCTGTATCAAGTCAAGAATATGACAGTTGTTATCCAACTGTTTGATGTGTTTGATTCATTTGATTGGGGACTTTTCTTTTTGAATTTTCCTCGGAATTCAGTGTTTTTGTGATTTTACGTATTACATAATAACTCTATCTTCTCAGTAGCAAGTACTGATACTAAAATGCAGATAGTGTTTCATTGAAGTTTGCTCTTGTAAGACGTTTGAATTCACTTTGAATTAAGGAATATTTCTACCGGATACAAAAGTTTGATTTATTGTCTTCATTTTGCTTCAGCTTAGGTCGGTTATGATTTCATCAGCTCTTAAAAATATTTTTATAATGTTTGGATGACTTATAATTCGACCTCGATCATTCCTTAATAAGACTGTTTACCGGATTTGAAATACCATTAACAACACGACGGGTGTCACATGTGGAGCAGGATTTGCCTACCCTTCGTGAGCACATGAGATCACCCCTAGTTTTTGATGGGGTTCGTGTTGATTAGTCTTTAGTTTTCTATGTAGTGTCTTCTGTACTATTATTGTCTGATTGTCTTTTTATTTTAAGCAATGGCGTTATGAATTTATTTCCAATCTATGAGTTTGACTATCCCTCTAGTATCTTTCTTTCCTCTTTTAAGGGATATTTATATTCGGAATGCGTAGCTGGTGCAGAAAAAAGGAATTGTTCATGTTGTTATTGCATAAATTGATGCTTTTCAAACAATATATTTGCAACACATAATGCATTAGGTAACATTTATAAATTTATATTTTATACAAAAAGTACAAGTTCACGTAATTTTACATTCAATGTTTACCTTAAGTTTATCGAGAGAGAAAAAAGAAATTTAGTGATCCTGTTCATTCGGAAAGGGATCAAGATTTTCTTGATTTGTTAAATAGAAGAAAAGTTGTGAATAATTTTTATAATAATTGTTTTATATGGTAATTATAAGTTTCATAACTAGTAAGAATGGGATATCGCTTGATATCATCTCGAGCTATTAAATTTAATATAATAATAAACGAGCATTCGGCGAGTTTTTATTAATATTAAAATAAAATAACGGGATTGGTATTAGCATAGAAATGTGCATCGTCTCAAAATCGTCATGACGTAACGAATAGCTTAGGGAAATGCCGTCATATCGTCTTTAAATGCTGTCTAAGCAAATCAAATTAACGCAGATTACCGTATTACTTTTTCGTATCACACTCCGTACAGTGTCAGAAAAGAAATATATATTCATTCAAGAAATAGATAACTTGCCAGAATGTTTGGTATCAATTTTACTTTTTCCACACCTATATTCATTTTTGTTGTTTTTCCTACTTTTTTTAATTATAAATAAATTTGGTGTATTTACTGTCTTCTGATTGGTTAAAATTATTAGTTTTATTTTCAATGTTGTCAATTTTGATGGCGACACGCCCACTCTGACGTTGCGTATTCATACGCCAACATGTGTGAACGTTGTTATTGTTAATATATATAATATAAAAAGTTCTTTGAGCCTTATTTTTGATAGAAATTTATTTATAATGAATGGCAATAATTCATTTTGATTTTATTGAACCATAAAACTAATTTTTGACTCTTCACATTTTACATAATCCGCTTCGCGGATTATTCAATGTGAAGAGTCAAAAATTAGTTTTATGGTTCAATAAATTCAAAATAAATAATAGCCATTCATTAAAAACATATTCAGTATACAAATATAACAATATCATAAAAAAAAATAATATAAATAAAAATGGAAACCGAGAATGTGTCAAAGAGTCAACAACTCGACCAAAGACCAGAAAACAACCCCAGATTAACAATCCCGTACCCGAAGGTATCTTCAGCTGACCCCTACGGTTTGAATAGGTCATAGAAGAAAATAATAATGATCATCATTAACTGAAAAGTACTGCTAGCAGTTATATGACATGTCGTCAGCTTTAGAACTCTATTAAACTGATCAAACAAATATATCTATGAAAATCCCCTACGTCAGATGGTATGAGTTTTGGTTCTCAATGCTCTTCAACTTCGTACTTTTTTTGGCCTTTTAAACTTTTTTGGATTCGAGCGTCACTGATGAATCTTTTGTAGACGAAACGCTCGTCTGGCGTATATACTAAATTTAGTCCTGGTATCTATGATGTGTTTATTAAGTATCAGGCCATAACAAATTAAACAAATGAAAAATAACCGATATCAAGCCAACAACTTGTTTTAGAATAAAAAATAAAAATCACAAAAATACTGAACTCAGAGGAAAATCAATTCGGAAAGTCCATAATCACATGGCAAAATCAAATGACAAAACGCATCAAAAACAAATAGACAAGAACTGTCATATTCCTGACTTGGTACAGGCAACTGCCTTTATTTCCGTACAAATACAATTATCTGCTTGTTAACTTAAATATTTTTACCTAGAGCTATATTTTCTACGTTTCTTGTTGCTAACGTTATCTCATGGATAACTCGACAATTACTTCCATCTAATCTGCACTGTAATATCTCTATGCGCCTACTAAGGATGTACAACAGCCTAAAAAACATTTACAAACTATTGGAATTTGTTACACTCTTACTCATTTGTACAACATTTTAATGTTCAATGAGAAAACACCATTACTTTGTGAAAAGATTTTTTTCAGTATTCATACAACACTTTACAAAAGAGATAACCAAGCAAGGGAGATAAACAATACGGTGAATGACGCGTTTCAATTATTTTACTTTAGTCAATTACATTTTTCAAATAAAAACTTTTTATTTAATAAAAAAATAAGATTTGTATCAAATTATTTCAAATATAAATAAATGTGTGTGCTAGACATCTGCTGTATACAGAAACACAATATCGAAGTTGACCTAACTTTCAATGCAATGCACTGTTGTCTATATGCGGACGGCGAATGCATTTTATAATTTTTTCCTAGAAAAATATGGTGTACATTGATGTTATACTATGGTTTTGTCACCTTCATCAATGTTGCAAAGTTCCTAAAACTTCGTGTTATGGTCTTATCAGTTTTAAATTGATTTGCCTTAATCATACACGGACCTGTACTTTAAACTTGTATACAAACAGAGAAATGAGTGCATCAGGAGATAGAACACAAACGAAACATTTAAACAGATTGATCACATGAATAAATATCATTTGTGTTCTAAAGGATGACTTAATGTTTAATGAAAAATCTATTTACATTTAAAAATGTGTGGGCAAGGGAAACCATATTAACTGTTTATATATAATTCATTGTGTTATCAAATTTACCAATTTAATTGCGTATTGTTATCTTATTACTTAAAAACATAATTCAATACATTGAAATGAAATTACCAAAATTCCCTTATATCTGTTTCGACTGTCTTAACTGTTCGTTAAAATTCCATACAACTTGTTTGCAGTTTAAAACTGTATCAATTGCATATATGCATAGTGACCTTTATTCTAAACGGCACTAACATTTATTTGAAATAACGTCAACTTTAATGATTCTAATCAATTATTTACCCATTTGACAAATCTAATTCTAAATCCAAGGGCAGAGTAAATGATGCGATTACATTTTTACTGGAACCATTGAGATGCGATCTAAGTATCTGATTGTTGAAAAAATCTGACCAATATAAATGGTCATTAATCGTATCAATTGCAACACCTGTAGGGTAATTTGTATTGATTATGACTTCTGGTGTAGTCCTAACTTCTCCTTGATATTGTAACCTATAAAAAAGTAGGTTAAACAGGATTATGTTTCATCACTTTAAAAATTAATAAAATTATTTATTTTTCATTTGATATTTATTTATTCTTTATTCTTGATTCTTTAATAATTGTACTGCTATTTGTCAATTGTCATTCATATCATTTGAAAAGAACAAACTGATAGTACTCTTTCCTAATGACTTCGTTTACCTTTACAACTTCGTTCGTTAAACACATTATTGATTCCTGGCTTATAATTTTTTACGCCATATGATATATTTGTTTATAAAAAACTCACCAGATAGTTATGTATGTCAGTGGTGTTACGTTTAGCTTTGCATAATTGGTAAATATGAAATCATGTCTGAGGCTCGTTCTCATTAACAATTATACTCAATATGTATTTATGTTTTCTTGTGACAATACTTAGCTATGATTGATCTGGTTAGGTTCGTGTTGCTTACTCTTAATTGGTTGATCCATACGATGTGTCTTTGTCCAAACTAACTAAGGACATTTTCACCACGTGTTAGATTGTGATTTGTCATTATGTCGTCTGATTTCTAAATTACTGAACGTGACTTATTCCCGATTATGACTTTTTGCTGAGTGTGAGTTCGCATTGCTATAAGACGTGTAAAGGTACTTTTCTATCCCAAATTTATGTATTTAGTTTTGATGTTATATTTGTTATCTACATCGGAATTTGTTTAATGTCTTAACGTTTGTAGTTTTAATCTTTATTTTTCTGTTGTATTCGTGTGTTATGGTAAAGATAATTAATCATCCAGTTCATTTATTAGATTTTAGTTTGGATCAACAAAATGTATACAATATATTTGGTTTACAGTTTGATTCAGAAAAAAACACCGCCATAGCTAGATAATATTATTTATTTTCTAATTACTACCACCGTTTGATATTAATTAGTTTTGTAATTGTCAATTATTTAAAATAATCCTAATTCTATCTTACTTTTGTGATAACCTATTCAAATATGACGTCACTAAAGAAACTCAAATGTGACGTCACTGAAGAAATTCAAATGTGACGTCACTAAAGAAATTCAAATGTGACGTCACTGCATTGATGTCTTTAGCTAACTCGGCTGTGTATTTTCATGTGCTAGTTTATCTTGTTTCATGTAATGTTTCCGTTTTTATTCTGTATTTAGTCACCAAATCGGGTTTATCATGTATATCTATTATATAGTCATTTTATAAAATTTTCTGTTTGCAAAAGTATGAATTAGTCTAAATGATAAGTATGTTTTAAACCCAAGCAGTAAACCCTAGCTTTGAACTTTTGGTCCTCTGTGCGCTTTGTACTTTTTCGGACTGTTTTCGTCTGAGAGTCACTGGTTAGTCTTGTGTGAACGAAAACGCACATTTTGCGTATTAGATTTTTAATTTGTTACCTTTTGTTAGCTCTTTTTCGTGTGTTTCTCTGCCTTATATGTTCTCCCATTTATTTGTAATGTAGTCCTGTCATGAAATGTTGTCATTTTAATGTTATATTTAACATTGCCATAAAAGAGGGAGGTTTATCATGCCACAAAACCAAGTTCATATTTTCTATTTACTTTAGTTATATGTATAAATCTGGGACATTGATTATTCTATATTTGTGTTTGTTAATGCTTTCATTATTTAATCTCTACTTTTTCCATCACCAGGCCATACAGTAGAATTATTTTATTTTGTTTATTTACTTATTTTTCTTGTTAATTTGTGTATTGCATATAAATTACAATAAATCAGACATTACTTGATACACCTTTTACTCCTTTTTAATTGTACAATTGTATATGCATATTTCGATTTGTATCATTTGTGTTGTTTTCGAATGTTATTATAGATTTGAGTTTTGTAGTCAATTTGATAATATATAAAATATACAAAACTATGATTCGATAATTTTTTCTGTGTAAACTCATTAAATTCCTCTCTCCTTCACACTAATTGTCGGACTCATTATTTAGATCTATTAAGACACAATTGGTCCGATTATGTTTTTTTTTAATCTTATTTCTGTTATTTCATTTTCACAAGTTGAAATATTTTTCACACGGGGATTGTAGAAATTTAAATTCGCATATTAATAAATTAATTCCGAAATAGAAGAGATCTCAAACTGGAGTATCAAATTCAGATACTGTGTCATGAATTCTGAATCTATATATATTTTTTTTTTATCAAAACAAAAGTGATCCTTCTGAAAATATGTACTTTACCGTGATATAGTTCCTCCATTAGAATCTGACCAGACGATGGACTCAAAATTGCAGTCAAGATACAGAATATATTTGTATCCATCAGCCAAAATACTTATGCTTCCAGTTTGTGTATCAAATAAATTAATTGATGTACCGTCTGAAAACAGCAGATGTGGATTAATTTCTGAAAAAGAGCATAGGGGTAATCGTTGATTATCAAGGAGTTATCAATTGAAGAACATTTGATAGCACTCACTGAAAAATAATTTTACATTTAAATTTCGTAGTGCCACTTGAAATGAAAGTAAAGGCAACATTAGTTTACCGGTGTTCAACGCTGATTTCAGCTGAATTTTAAATTTGGTTCATGAAAAAGAATTACCAAAACAGATAACATAATCTTATTTTAGACGCGGCAAATGTTTTTTTGTGAACAAATACTTTGATATCAATAGATGTATATATTGTTTTACCTATAATGTATGTGATACGTTTTATCATTTGGCAATCGGTATTCTGATAAATAAAATATGTGTCCCTTTCCTTGCCGATTTGTTCCTTAATTATTACGAGGCGGACATACATTGTAAGCTTTTTAAGATACGTTTTTAATAAGCTGGCATTTAAATCCAACTGCTAGCTTTTCAACTTTACGTCAAAAAAGATCATTTCAAATAACCTTTTTTTTAACTGTAAACTATCTATTTCTATGCAAATAGCGCCTGGTTATTGAGTATTACCTTGTTTACACTGTGTAAATTGGTTTGTATTTTCTATTCGGAATTTGTTGATGAATCGGTTCTTCTTACTAGGAAACTACATATATATAAAAGTGATAACTTTGAACGTGTTACGAACAACATCATTATTGTGTCGACTGTTTAGGATAAAATATTTCCATGGTGATCAATAAACAATAGGATAACAAAATTTCGAACTTCAAAGAAAATTCAAAACGGAAAGTCCTTTATCAATGAGAAAATCAAAAGGTCAAATACATCTAATGAATTAGAATAATAGTCATATTTCCAACTTGGTACAAATATATTCTTATGTAGAAAATGATGGATTTAACCTGGTTTAAAGCTTAACACTAATGTGACAGTCCTATAAGATTATATTATATTGACAACGATGTGTGAACAAAACAAACAGATATAATAAGTAAAAATGTCAAAACAGCATTGTGTTATAATCTTAACAAAAAAAAACTAAAACAATGTCACCACAGTAAACAAACTGATAAATAAACAAAGCACATAGGCAAAAATGAAAAACAAGAATACAAATAACATAGCACAATAACACAAAGCAGGATGTACTACTACCAAGTCACAACAAAAGGACGAAATGAACAATGGACAGTACAAACTAAAATTTACAAAGACAAACAAAAAAACACACTATAACATGTACATGTAATTAAGATTATAAACAACCCGTGTGTCTTGTGACGTTTTGGATTTCATGTTGACCATGATCTAGGTATCACGGGTCATTAAAAAGTCAAGGATTTTGTTTTCATAAATTACTCAAACCTTAACTAAATTTATTCATAGATGATAGGATTTGGTTTGAAGTTTGGTTGTTTCTCGATTTTTGTTAAGTTTCAAACGGAAAAGAACATTCTCATTTTTACGAAGATGTTGTTTTACGAGCTCGGAAATTTAAACAGGAAACCCGACAGTCTTATCTATATGAAAAAACGTAAAACGAGAATAAATGGCTCTACAATCTGTCGACACCTGTATCTTAACATTGTACAGAGTCTGTTTTTCTCTGTCTTGCTTATGACGTCTTTACTCAAAATACATTGGATTTTGGATGTGTACTAATTTATGTTTTATTCTTAGATGCATGTTTTTTTTTATATTATTATTTGGTATTGCCATTGGACTAGCTGTCAGTAACTGCAAGTATTTTCAGGTCTTTACTTACTTTTTGTTTTTTGTTGTTGTGGACAGTAGCCGTTTATGTCTACTCTATGATCTTATGTTGTATTGTTCAACCAGTGTCCAAGGTTAGGAAAGGGGTTCTGCCTTAAAACGAGTTCAACACAACCAAATAATGTATGTGACAGGCCCAAATCAGGAGCCTGTATTTCCGGGGTTGTCGTTTTGGGATTTTCAAATAGTTTTGTGTGGAGCATCCCTGAGGACACATTGATTGTCGAAATGCGCATCTGGTGCCAAAAAAATAGTTTATGTTTTTACTGATAAATGCGAGACCATTCTGCTGTTTACAGATATAACGAAAAGAACGCATTAAAAATTAACGTTGTTCGATAATCACACGGCTTTATAAGCAATTCACGACACTCAAGTTTGAGGCTGCTTTATTATATTTTCTGGACAAACATGTTGTTATCCCATTAAACAAAGAACCGAAAAATTAAATTTCATGTGATAAAATCACTTTGAATTGGCTAAACATAAATAACTTGGATTCTGAAATCCAACGAGAGCTTATTGTTATGTACCGATTTATTTGCGTGCAGAAATCATACAAAGTATTCGCAAAGACAAAAACAAATGTTGAAAAAATCTGTGATCTCACTTTGAGATAATTTGATTGATGTCCTGTGACCAGCTCAGCAATATTTAAGTGAGGACTTTTGTATTCCATATATCCAAATAACCATGAACCGTCAATCAAACTTCATATTTTATGTTTTTGTCTTAATATTGACACCGATAAACTAAATCAAATTAGGATGTATGACTAACTTGACTATACCAGTTTTCCAACTGTCACACTTCAATTTCTCAGCATTAACAATATAAAAAAGAAGATATGGTATGATTGCCAATGAGACAACTATCCACAAAAGACCAAAATGACACAGACATTAACAACTATAGGTCACCGTACGGCCTTCAACAATGAGCAAAGCCCATACCGCATAGTCAGCTATAATAGACCCCGATAAGACAATGCAAAACAATTCAAACGAGAAAACTAACGGCCTTATTCATGTAAAAAAATGAACGAAAAACAAATATGTAACACATAAACAAACGACAACCACTGAATTACAGGCTCCTGACTTGGGACAGGCACATACATAATTAATGTGGCGGGGTTAAACATGTTAGCGGGATCCCAACTCTCCCCCTAAACTGGGACAGTGGTATAACAGTACAACATAAGAACGAACTATAAAAATCAGTTGAAAAAGTCTTAACTCATCAGATGGACAAAAATACAAGTACACGTGGGTGGGTACCTATACATCCCGACAACCCATTAATCATTATTGATATATCACTCGAGAACATATTCACAGACTTTAAGTAATGGATGTGCACAAAAAAATCTGAACCAACAGGTAAATGTGAATACCGACTGAAATCGATCGTACATAGAGTTTACGCCACGGTCTTTTACTGATTGGCCTGTACGATGTGTCTTGTCTTATCGTTCATTTTCAAGGTCTTAGATAATAATAAATACAAATGACGTGTTTTTTAATGCCTATTGCTATATTTTGACTAAACGTGGACTCGCATGACGATTGATACAGTACTACTTGAACTGTCGATGTGCAAGATCTAGTTCCATCTTGGTTAAATGTTATCCATTTGGATATCACCCTTATTTGACAAAGCGGTGTTTATTATGATTTAGCATAGATAACTGATGATCGATCCATATACAGAGCAGTACAAGTGATCTTGATGTACAGTTCTAAAGATGCATATCAAATGTACACCTGTAAAGCTGAATATACATTGTACAGCTGTAAAGCTGTCTATAAACAGTGAATATATGCATGGTATCATACAAGATACAGTGGTAGGGTCTTTATGTTTAGCTAATAAACATTTAAAAATGTGCAGTTTATATTCAGTTCTACAGATGTACAGTTTGTATACAGCTTAATAGATGTACAGTTTATATACAGCTTTACAGATGTACAGTTTATATACAGCTTTTCATATGTACAGTTGCTATACAGCTTTAGAACTGTAGATGAAGATTACTTGTACTAATGTATATGCATATTATAATGAGTTGTAGAATGATCCGGAATGTTATGTGCTCTCCAGCTTCGGGTTCGACTCTTCAACTTATGTTTGATTTTTAAAGTGTCATGTGTAGTCTGGCGTACAAAATCCTTGGGCTGATTTTTTTTTTAATAAAATTAAGAATATGAAAGCTATTGTTATAAACAGTATGCTCATTTAAAAAGGTTAAATATTTAGAAACAATGTTCGGAAGATCCAAGAAGATAAGCAAACTCACAATTTGAAGACAAACTGACATCGCTTTGGCCAAAAAAGGAAGAAAAATGAAAAAAAAAATACAACAGTCTACGAAACAAAACATAGAAAACTGAACACTGAGCAAAAAAACTGCATCAACAATCGCGGTTTATCTCAGATGATCCAAAAAGATAATCAGATATCCTACTGAATATATGGCACCCGTCGTGTTAAGGAAAATTTACAATTTCGGTAACAAATCCCATGATACTGTTATATTTGGTTAAGAATTTCAATTTTGTTTATTGAAAAACACGTCATTCAAACGTAACAAATATTTCGTATACAAAATATTGGATTCTGTTGAAATCAGAGTGGCCTTTTATAGAAAATATGTTTTATGTATGGAGATCTGTAACGTAGTATTTTAGATAGTTTGAATTAAGAATGATATAGTGTGTATATGGTATTCTGATAAGAGTGGCAATAAGGATGCATCAGTTATTTGTGATGTCGGAAACACGATCATGTGACAAGTATGTTCGTAACAACCTTTTACTTTATTTATAGATTTAAAATATCGGACGTTAAGTTTACAGTAAGACATTATGGTCTTATTAGCTCACTGAACTTTCAAAAACTATAAAATCAAAATTATTTTGACTATAATCTTTATGTTAAACACATTGATTTCTGAAGTAAATATGCCCCAAATGATACTAGAAAAATAGTTTGCTCTATTTACCAGAAACATTTGATTATTCATATTTCGACTCGTTAAAACCTAGTACTGCTCAACATTTCTTGCAATTCAAAATTTAAAACAAGTGAAAACTTTTCAGTTAAGAGCGTTCATACATCAACTTTTGGACAAATAAAAAAAAAATTAATGAAATGAATTGAAATAAAAGAACAAATAATGATTATTTTGATAAAATTTTATTTAAAGATATCAATAGATATATATAAAACGAACAATATGTTAGATATTTCGGATAACAGATATCCTTCCTCGGTAATTGCACGATGACAAATGAATCATGTCAATTCAAATTAAGACTCTATCAAAATCTTGAAATTTATACAATTTAAGCGAACGCTGGAACAATTCTAAAAGGAGAAGGTCCAGTAAGACACCTTTTTGGCCCCAAAATATAGCAGTTTTACAAAATTGTTAAAATGTAAACTTTTAGTTATTTATTTTACAGTAGAATGATTCTGCTACATAAATATGGGCTGTTTTTGACAATACAATGCACATATTACATATATAAAGATTGAGAATGAACACGGATGCGGCCACTTTCATTTTTGACAAAAACCATCTGAAAAGTGACATTTTTCGTCATATTTGGTAGATTTTTCATATTTCAGCTTGAATCTGGTCGTTTTTAATGACTAAATCAGTTAAAATCTTTCACATAAACTAATAAATTCAAATGAAATAGACACTTATGTGTTTAAAAAGTGGTCAAAATCTTTCGTCAGATGAACCTGAAATTTGAGGCCAAATTCGGTCCTTACCGGACCTACTCCTTTCCAAACACGGCGCAAAGACTACAAAGATACGCCAAAATAAAAATAGTTATTACGTTGTGAACTGGCACAACTCTAAATTCTCAAAGTTGGTGATAGTTGAGATGTTAAACAACTGCGTGGAAAAACAGTCCCAATAAACAGTCCTGACCGATCTAAGCTGGTATAATATTTAAAATATGACAACGGTAGAAAAATAGCAACAGAGACTGCGTATTTAAACATCCCAAATATATAGTAATTTAATGATAAGAAAAATGAGTAATAAATTTTTGCTAAGGTTAAGTAATAGAACGTGGCTGTGTATTTACACATTCCTGCCAACTGTAATTAAAACAATAAATTAAAAAATTCCTGAAAAGTGTAAGAGTCCAGTACGGAAGCCGGAGTTACTGGACACAAGTGATGGCAGGAAATTATTGATGGTAGGGAAAATGAGTGACTCTTATATGTTTTTTCATTAATGCCCTCTGGGGAAACTGTCCTCAGCTTTCTTATCCAAAAACTTTCCCGAGCAAGTCTGTCGGCCTTTGACCAATCCTCGTTGTGCAAGTTAAAGTTTTTGGTAGTTTTTGATGAAGTTGAAGTCCAATCAACTTGAAACTAAGTACACGTGTTCCCCATGACATGATTTGTTAAATTTTAATGCCAAATTAAAGTTTTGACCCCAATTTCCCGGTCCACTGAACAAAGAAAAAGATAGTGCGAGTGGGGTATCCGTGTACTATGGGCACATCTTGTTTACAAAACTTTGGCTTTTTCTTCAAAAATTTACCATATTTACATTAATTATTACTCATCTAGTATATATAGATGCAACAAATACTGATTTGGCAGGAGATGTACACAAAATAGGGTGTTGTAAATATTTTAGCATATGCTGAATTATCCGTTGTATCTATATCACAGAATGTCCTATTAAAACCTTTTTGTATACATGTAGATGTATCTTCTTATTTTTATTTCATTTTCATTTTTATATTTTATACATAAAACAATAAAACAAGATTTGACCTATTACAAGAAAATAATACAAAATGTTAGGATATGACAATGTTCTATTTAATTAATATTTTGTGTCCTACTATAAAGAGGTTGAAAATTTGCAAGAAGAAAAAAACACAACAATGTTAGCATACGCAAATCTTCTATTTAATCATTTGCGGAACAGGTTGAACAGGCGAACCCTAAGATAAAATATGAATGTGATTTATAGCTAGTTCCTTTTTGTCTTTGCAATTTCAAGGGAAATGAATCTTAATCATAAACCGTCCGTGCAACAGTTACTTGCAACGGTTGGATGAACGCATTTTCTGAATAGGGTTAATATCCACGTGAGATGTATAACAAATGTTGGCTAATGATACAAAAATCCTCCAAATACTTTTGGTAATGATTCATAAAGTATACATCGAAATTAAGAACATATATGAACCATTTTCATAAGTTTAATGACGTCCCCTAGTTCGTACCACGGTTGATTCAGTAGCAAATCGGGAAACCTCTAATATGGGTTAGCTGTAAGACATTCTTTACATTATTGTAAAAGGAGTAGGTCCAGTAAGACCGCTTTTTGGCCCCAAACTATAGTAGTTTTACAAAGTTGTTAAAAGATAAACTTTAAGTAATTTATTGGACAAACGAATGCTTCTGCTACATAAATATGGGCTGTTTTTGACAATACAATGTACATATATCGGGTACTAGCACCATTAAGTCATGCTAAATTACTAAAATCTTCAAAATTCTTGCATTATCGTTAAATTTTAGTCGGTTTTCGTGTAAAACGAAAGTGGCCGCATTCGTGTTCATCCTTAATATTGAAAGGTAAGTTGTATTCGATGATAATACATAACATATATAAAGGTTGAGGATGAAAACGGATGCAGTCACTTTCATTTTTGACAAAAAAACATCTGAAAAGTGACATTTTTCGGCATATTTGGTAGATTTTTCATTTTGAGCTGAAATCGGATCGTTTTTAATGACTAAATGAGTTAAAATCTTTCACATAAACTAATTGAATCAAATGAAATAGACACTTAAGTGTTTAAAAAGTGGTCAAAAACTTTCGTCAGATGAACCTGAAATTTGAGGCCAAAAAGGACCTACTCCTTTCGTTTAGGTATACTGTAGTATAAACAATGTCGAGTTTACTTTTTTGCAACGTCGAAATAGTATGAAAGTAACAAAATAACGAATTTCAATGCATATTAAAAATATGGCATTTAATAAAAACAGATATAATAGGTTTTATATATAACTGTAATTAACTGTAATCGACCTTGGTATCGATTTTACTAGATAAGTCTGATTGAGTACTGGATAATTTTGGAATAGTCTGAATATATGAATATATAAGCTTTACTTGACAAAGACTTGTAATTCTTTTGTTAATTCCAACTAGACTTCAAAATCGAATGTAAGACCTTACCCGCTCGTTAGACAAACGCCAACTAATGTACTTACGGATATCCTCTTCAATAATTTGGATTTAACATTTTAAAAAGAAGACGGTAACAGTTTCTAAATAAGTAATACGACACGAATGTCAATGACGATCTTCAGATTATTGATGTCTGATTAAAGATTTTGACAACCCCAAGGCAAAGTTAACCTTAGATGGATTTGGCTATTATTTGAGGTTCCCTTTTTGCTACAGCTATTTCATTGGAGATCCCTGTATATTAGTACCTTAAGACCCGGGTATCCCCAGATATATAATTATAATTTTGTAAGTATACATTATTTATTATTAATACAGATTTTCTCTATTATTCTACAATTCTAACTTTGAATATGAAGATTATATATATAAAAAAAAACAATACTTGTGTTACATCATCAATTGTTACTATCTGATGGATGTCGAGAATAAAACTGAATAACGGATTATAGAGTTTGGTTTGAGGTTTATTATATTTCTATGTTGTCCGGTATAACGGTTTTTGCAGGTTTTTTTCGTGGATTATTAACTTTCACCACGTGTTTGCCAAATATAAATGTATAAGCTACGGAAGCTACATCAAATGTTTGACTCATATAGTAAGCTTCCGTAAAATCACAAATTACAGTATATAAATATGTGGAATAAATAAACGGTACTTTCACTCTCAAAACTCATTGAAATCGAAAATTAAATAACATCTATCAAACAATTAAAGAAAAATAGAGGTCTGTAAATTACATATGTCTAACAATATTGACAATAATATAGTGTTGTCAAATATAGGAATATATCTTTTCTAGTTTTCCTTTTCCATCAATGTTAATATATATTTTTTGTAATAATAATCCTTCTTTAAATTCTGACCTAAAAACATTATATAGATCGATATTATTTGTCCTATATTCTGACAAATAGTGTATTTTGTGTTAAGTAAACACAATAACTGTTAGTAAAAAGTTTATTTCATAATAATTTTTATCATCAATTTTATATCCCCAGATTAATTTTTTTATAGTGAAAATATGTCTACCAATCTTAGCTATTTCAAATATCTTATATATCTCTGCCCAAGACTTGTCTAAAAAGTGGCAAGTTAAAGAAAATATATATGTATAGTACACAATCAGTTGGATCAGATAAACATATAATAATTAGCCAAAAAGAAAAGAAAAGTTTAGCATGTCTATGATTCATCCTGTGTCGGCAGGATAAAGGAAAGTATTATGGTTTTCTAAAGGCCGCTGACACCAACAAGGTAGCATCATAGGTAACTTGAATGCAGTTCATACCAGGGGACGATTCCTTTAGGATATAAGAGAACATTTGAACAATTATGCATCTCAACAAATTAATACATGTATTTTTTATATCTGAATATTACTCAATGATTAAAAAAAAAAGACAGTAAAATCATGTTCTCAAATAAAGGCGAAAATACGTCATGATTTCGCCTTTGTGAAACATGTATATGATTTTCCGCCGTCCTTTTTTTATAGATTCATTTCAGCATATAATGACTATAATAATTAATGATAATGAACTATTAACATTTATCAGAACTTACCTTTGCTATATGTAAATGATATAAAGAGCACAGTAAAAACTAGCAACTGTAATAGTATCAAATCCATTATTGCTTTTGGAATTCTTTTTGCTAAAACTTGAAGAATAGGGAGTTGACTGCATATTTAATATATAACTTGGCGTTATTTTGAATTTTGAATTTGAACATTTGTAATCGTTCAAATGCGTGATACAAGTGATAGAAATCAATGAAGACATTTAAATCCAATGTGTCGAATACAATACAAATATATGTTTATGTAACATTTGCTACTTGTCTAATTGTTATACCATAATCAGACTGACCGTTAATTGTTTGAAATTCCCCTTACATTTTGTTATATCATTGCCTTTTATAACTGACTATATGGTATATATACTTCTGATTGTTATAGGCCTTACGGTGACATATATAGTTGTTTACACCATCGACCTGTATTCTTTGGACGATAGTGGTATCTTTGGCAATCGTACAACTTCCTCTTAATTTTGCATCATTACAGATCTATGCATATAACAGATAACAGGGAAAACCCCTAAATGGCCATTGTGAATCAAATAATTTTGATACTGTTTTTTATTTACTTTTTATTAAACTACATCAGCTTTTGTGTGAACATTTTTGTTAACGTTTGAATTCTAGAGAAAGGTTTTTAAGTAATAAATATCTAGAAATAGACAACTAGTAAAAAACAACTATTACAGTGAGTTGACTGTTAGTGTTGCTCTCCACCAATTGCAACTCATTCAAAATTTTGACCAAATTGCAATTTGTTTTATTAAACCAAATTGTTCAACTGGTCAGAATATTGAACAAATTGTTCAGTCAAAATGTGAAAGTGCAAGGTGATAAAATAAAATAGACTTACAATCCTATAAGACTCTAACTCCACTTTAATGATGTTGTGACAAAATTAGATTATCAGTTTGTATAGTTATATTATAGTCATTTCCATGCTGAAGAGGAACTGTTTATTTTGAATTGCTATAAAATTGTCCAAACTAAGCTTTAATATAGTTTTTCTTTCTAAAAGTATTCTATATTTATAAGAATCAGATATCATTTTAAATAAAACATCATATATTCAGTAAAATATGTGTGAAATAACAATATGCTATTGATAAGTTTTCAGGGGAGATAACCTAAAATATTATTCTTTTGAATAAAGACTTTTTGAAAGAAAAGTTATTATCTCCCCCATGGAAACTTCCTACAAACATATATTGCAATTTTACACATAATTTTTTTTTTTTTTTTAACACTTGAATATAAATTTATTGCACTCAGGAACATATATATTAACGTTAGATATACTGTTCCCAGTTGCACTAAAGCTGTTAACAATAACCTTACCGCTACAGCTTTAACTGTAAGGTACCCTGAAATGGTTAGTATCTATAAGAATAGGGTTTCATATAGATAAGTATTATTTTCTTAAATTTTATATTAGAATATTACAACTAAATACAATGTTCAATAATAATATAATACAATTCAATACTCTGATCTGAAATTAATGATATACTTTTCTTCAATACATAATTAAATAACGCCCATATAATACACTTGTCCGAAATTGATTGTCTGGTGTCAATTATCTCGTTTAAAAATTACATGATTTAAGAGTGTGTGATATCGATTTTCTTGATCGGATGGTTTACCTTGTTTAAAGGTGAGAGAGAGCATGCTTTTTAAAGGATGTGTGTTGAATTTGGCGACTTTATTTCTTTTTATTTGGATTTAAAACATATTAGATAAGTCATTTCTTTATTTATATTAGTTAAGGTGTTCTAGAAATATCTTCTTTAAGAGTGTTTTATTTTTGGAGAAATTAAAGTTTGAAGCACTTGGACTGTAGTATATTCTTGTAGATTGTAGGATCTTACGTATTCTTCAAATTCAGATTTAAAGAGATTGAATACATTAGTAGATTTATTTCTTTGATTGGATACATAGTATGATTTGTAGATAGCAAATCCTATCAGTGTCAGAATTATATTGAATCCGATATACTCATTATCTGTTATTTTGTAGCCTATTACAATATCTTTTAAGTTAATGTTTTTATTAAAATTCATTTGAGATAAGATTTTATTAATGATTTCCCAAAATTCTTTTAGAAATTTACATTCGATAAAAAAAATGTTGATACGTGTCTTTAAGTTGACAAAGTTGACAAAATGGACTAGTGTCGATTTTCCATTTGTAGAGATTTTCTCTATTTGGTAAAATGCAACTTATTAATTTCCATCTAAACATTTTAAGTTTATTCAGTTTTAAATGTTGGTGTATAAACTTAAACATATATTTGGTAAAATTATAATTTATTTCTAATTCATTTTTCCATTTATTTATGCCTATGTTTGGAGAGATTTTTTTTTGAACCAGCAATTGATACACGTTTTTGTTGCTTAAATTTTCAATTTCAATGTTTTCTTTGTTTATATTGATAGATAATCTGTTAACATTTACTTTTGATTTGATGGATTCTTCCGTAGTTAAAGCTTTTAGCCATGAAGTTGGAATTGAGTTTTTGACTTTTGAAATTTCTGCTATCCAATTTTTAGTGTTTCGCAGTTTTTTAAATATTTTATCTTGGGCAATTTTTCCATTATTGTCAATAATATCGTTAATATAAATAAAATCACTGTGTATCCAGTTAAGCATAATAAGCGGCTTATTTTGAAATTTTATAAATTTATTACCCCATATAACTTGCTTTCTTATTTCGACAAAGTTTTTCAATTCTGTGTTGTTCGTTTCATGAAATAGAATCCAACTTTTTATTATTTCTAAGTAAAATTCTGGAATGTCCTTAGTTATGTAATCTAGTTTTTAAAAGTTTGGTTGTTTAAATTCATTCTAAAAATGAGGAAATTTTCTCCTAATTTATTTTAAAATAGCTTTGGTATCAATGTCCAATTTTCTTGTTTTGCCTGTAGCAATCTAGAGACCCATCTTATTTTAAGAGAGGAGAAGTAGCTTTTTATGTCGGTCATTTTAAGCCCTCCCTGGTTGTAATCTGCTACCAAAGTATGTCTTTTAACTTTGTCTTTCTTACTATTCCATATGAAACTAAAGATTTCTCTTTCTATATCAACTATTTTTGAGTTACTTAAAACTGTAACATTTGCTAAAAAAGTAAATTGTGGTATAATGAGAGTTTTAACTATAAGAATTTTACCTAAAATGGTTAAGTTTCTTTTTTTCCACGATGTAATCAGATTTCGACTCTTTTCAAATCTAGTATCCCAATTTAATTTTTCGCAATCTTTTTTTTATTAATGCCGAAATATATACCTAGCACTTTAACAGGTTTGTCCGTGAAATTAATTTCATCTACTTTATCTCTACAATGCTTTAGTTTACCAATCCAAATTCCTTCCGTTTTATTTTTGTTAAGTTGTAATCCAGAAAAAGTTCCAAAAATTTCGATTATATTTAATGCTGTTCGGATTTCTTCTTTGGATTTTAGGAATAGAGTTGTATCATCAGCCACTTGCGTGATTTTTAAGCAATGTGTTTTACTATTAATTTTTAATTCTATGCCTCTTATATTGTTATTTTGCCTTAGTTGGTTAGCCATTATTTCTACTGACATTACGAAAAGAGCACGGGCACCCCTGCCGGATACCTCTTAGGGGTCTAAAGGGGGCAGATATCCAACCGTTATTAAATATAGAACTATTTATATTTGTATACAAGGTTGTTATCCAATTATTGAAGGGTTTATTAAAACCAAAATATTCTAAAGTATGATACATAAAATTTCATTCTAATGTGTCGAAAGCTTTCGAAAAATCTATGAATAAAATTGCTCCTTCTATATTAAACTTATCTGCGTAATCTATTACATCTTGTATTTGGCGTAAGTTAAAACCTATAAATCTGTTCTTTATGTATCCTGTTTGATCAGCATTAATGATTAAATTTAAGATTTTTTTTATTCTTAAAGCTAGAGTGTATGAGAGTATTTTGTAATCACTATTCAATAATGATATTGGTCTATAATTTGCCAGTTCTAAAGGATCATTTTTTTTATAAATTAGATTCAGTAAACTTTGTCTTTGCGTAAATGGAAGATGTTTATTTTCAAAGCTAAAATTAAAAATTTCTACAAGCAGCGGTCCAAGAAGTTCCCAAAACTTTTTATAAAAGTTTATGCTTATTCCGTCCATTCCCGGACTTTTGTTTATCTTTAGATTATTGACTGCAATGGTTAATTCTTCTAACGTTACGTTTCCGTCACAAGACTTACTTTCTTCTTTTGACAGTTTATAATTATGTTTTGTTTTAGAAATGTATTTTTTAACATCTATATCCGGTTTTTGTTTAGTGTCGTATAGATTAGCATAAAAATTTCTTTCAAGATTTAATATTTCATCTTGATCTGTTACTATTACTCCCTTATTGTTTCTCAGTTTCAGTATTGTCTTTTTCGTTTGTTTAGATTTTTCAAGACCTAGAAAATATGCATTATTTTTTTCTCCTTTTTCTACCCACTCTTGTTTTGATATTATTTGAGCTCCTTTTGCTTTGTATTCATATTGATTTTCTAGCTCTTTCTCTAAAGTGGATATTTTTTCTTTTATAAAATTATTATCTTCATTATTAGATTTTTCATATAATATTTTTAATTGTAGTTCTAAATTACGCGTTACATTTTTTCTCAGTTTAGCTTTACTTTTACTGTACTGAATACTGTATTCCTTTATTTCTAATTTGAGGGAGTCCCACACAAGTCTAGGATCTATTTCATTTTTTCCTATCTCATTACTATGTTTTTGTATAATTTTATTTATTTTGTCTTCGTATTCTTGTTCGTTGAGAATACCGTTGTTAATTTTCCAATACCCCGGGCCTCTTGTTTCAGATGATACAGATTGTAATTGTATTGATACTGCTTGGTGGTCAGTACTTTTAATAAGAATAGGCCTAATATCACATGACTTTACGTTTAGTACGAAATCTTTTTTAACTAGGAACATGTCAATTCTACTAGACTGAACTGGATTTTTACGTCTCCATGTATATTGGATCTTTTGAGGGTTAACGTGTCTCCATATATCTATAAGATCATTTGATTTTATTAGATTTTTTAGGCTGTTGACTGGTTTACTTGCTTTTTTACGAATATTTGAACTTTTCCTATCTACATTTTTAAGGGCGTCGTTCATATCTCCTCCTAAAATTATTGTACCTATTGCGTTTTTGTTTAAAAAGTCATTTAATTTTTTGTAGAAGCTATTTCTTTCAGATTCTATATTTGGGGCATATATGTTTATAAGAGAATATATTATATTTTCAAATTCAATATTTATCATAATTATTCGACCTTCTAAATCTTTATGCTCGTCTATTAATTTATAGTCTAGTTTGTTATTAATTAATATTGCTACTCCTCTGCTGGAAGTCGTTCCGTGACTATAATAACAAGAATGATCTGATTCTATTGTTAGAGCGTTTTCTAGGGATGTATTGAAATGAGTTTCTTGAATAAAAGATATTTTACATTTCTGATTTTTTATCCATTGATAAAGTCTCAATCTCTTTTGTTTATCTCGAAGTCCTTTAACATTTGCTGTACAAATGTGTAGGTTATTTAGCATATTTAGATTAAAAGATGTTCGATTTTCTTATTACGTTTACTTAGTGAGCGTACTTTACGTTTGGGTAACATTTCTAAGGTAAACATTATTTCGCCTATTTTGTTTTTATCGCTTTTTTTAACGTGGGAGTTACCTGTAAAAATAATTACATTAGCCAATTTTCTTTTTTGTAATTGGATTATAACAATATTGTTATAGTCTATTTCACGATTGTGTTTTGATCGATATTTAGATGTTAATTTTGAAACAGCATATAAAACATACTCATACACAATTACTACATACTTGAAATATATAATACATATTGTATACAGAACTATAATAACTGAAATTACAAAATGACAGATGTTTTGCTGTTTACAAACTAAAATAAATGTATGGTTTTGACAGTGAAAAAATAATAATCTGTTTCTAGTTTTCTCACTTAGTAATGTATAAATATTGTCAAATCTATGAAACTCTAGTAAAGTACTGCTTGTTTTTGATGTTTTGCTTTTCGTAACATTTTGACAGTGTTTATTTATTTTTTTCTTAATATTTTCCTTTTTTCTATTTTCAGTTACTTTATATGATTTATGGTGTTCAGATGTTCTAAGAAGAGATGTTATGGTAAGTAAATCTTTTCTTTTGATTTGATATTTTTGAGTACGTTTACTATAGATAGAAGTTCTAATCCTAAAAGGTTTTAAATAGAAATCATACAGTTTATCTTTTCTAATATAATTGTTTTTATCTGAATCATTTTTTGTTTTTGGTATTATCAAAGATACTTCTGTCAATAGTAACATTAGCATGAAGATATATATTATAATACAATGTTTGAAAAGTTTTACTTTTCTTTTTTTCATATCTACTCTTGTAACATTTGTTTTTGAATCTTTGTTCCATTCAATTATCTTTACATAATTACTTAATACACACAAACATAAATACAATAGACAAGACAAATAAACATACATGTTTTTTTTTTGTTTTTTTTTTTTTTATATATAAAATGTTCTATAATTTATAGATGTACGGATTGTCTTTTCCCATCTGGTTGATTGGGAGTTGGTGGGGTTCTTTCCTTTGCTGCTTTTGATTTATTGTTGGGGGTTAAAAATTTCGAAATGTCAGGTTGAGTTGATGATGAATTTTTGTTTGCTTCTGCTGATTTTGATGCCTGTTGTTCAGAGGAGTCACACTTTTGTCCTTCCTTTTTTGCAGACTTGTTAGCAGCTTTTGTTGCTTTCTTTCTTTCTTTTTTGTTGTTTCCTGGTGTTGTTTCTTTGTTCAGTGACATAGAATGTGCCAGAATGTCTTCATCATCTCCTTCTGTTAATTCAGATTGTTCATCAGTTTCCTCTATTTTGTCATTTTCTATGGGAGTTTCATTTTGTTGACTTTCTTCATACTTTGCATTAACTTCATCTATAGCTATTGTTGTTTCTTGTTACTCTTCTCCTTCTGTTTCAGATTGTTTTCCACTGTTCTTTTTTATAAAGGTAGGGCATTCAAGCATTTTATGGCCATATTCATTGCATAACCTGCATTTTCATTCATTTGGACAGTTATGTATATTATGTCCTTTCAGTTGGCATTTGTTACATAAGAACATGTCTGTATCTTTCAGTTGACCAAAGTGATATACTCTTGCTGTGTATTTACCTATTGTAAGAAACCTTGACAGTGGTGTGTCAAACTTTTTGCATAACACTATTCTGTCACCTGTCCAGCAGTGGGTAACCAAGTTGTCAACCCTGAGTCTTTCTCTGTTTATACTGATGACATCTATGTTTTTTTGTCTTAATTCTCTGTCAATTTGGCCGTCATCTGCTGATAGTGGGATGTTTTTAACTCTTATTGTTGTTGTTAACCACTCATCCTTTTGATAGTATGGATTCTGAGAATGCAGGGGTATCGTCTTATTTCTTAGGGTGATACCTTCTGTTAGCAACAGCATTCTGTCTTCCGCAGTGTCTAAATATATTCTCCACATTTGTTTTATTCTTTGTATGCCTCTTACAAACTGCGGTTTGATCTTGTGTTCAAGTGCTTTGTAGATTTCAACATGTGTTATCCACAGTTCTTTTGGTGGAGATTTGTTGCCAAAGAAGTCTGATTCTTTAATAAAGATAGGTTTGACTCCTGTAAGCTTTGGTTCAGGATCACTGTAGGCCTGATAATTTGCACTATGATGTTTGACAACATTGGATAAAGATGGCGCCGAGTTATTTTCGCTACCACCGGACGGAGATTTGTCAATTTCAGGTTGTTTACCATCTAAATCTTGCTTGTTGCTTTCATTTTGTTGTTCTGGTATCATTGTTTGATTGTTAGACATTGTTTTAATGACTTACTGTTCTATAAATATACACTTTTTATGATTTTTTCATCAGAGCTATTCACCACTAGACCTTGGTTTAAGGGGCGATAATTATTTTCTGTGACTGTATATTACATTAATTTGTAGGATCCTTTACTATAGATAATTTAGCTGATCTGTAACAATAACATCTTCATGCCTTATATATCATGTACTGTAGTACGCCGCTAGATTAAAACTGACGTGGAAAGGTAACACACGGCCAGCGAAAGCTCTTTTTTTGAGAGCCCAGGTGGTCGTGTGGTCTAGCGGGACGGCTGCAGTGCAGGCGATTTGGTGTCACGATATCACAGTAGCATGGGTTCGAATCCCGGCGAGGGAAGAACCAAAAATTTGCGAAAGCAAATTTACAGATCTAACATTGTTGGGTTGATGTTTAGACGAGTTGTATATACATTATGTACACAGCCATGTATCACCATCATTGATGGCGATCCGATGGATACATCTGTTGTAGAGTTGTCACTGACTCAGACGTACTTATAAATATAATTATTTTCTGTGACTGTATATTACATTAATTTGTAGGATCCTTTACTATAGATAATTTAGCTGATCTGTAACAATAACATCTTCATGCCTTATATATCATGTACTGTAGTACGCCGCTAGATTAAAACTGACGTTGAAAGGTAACACACGGCCAGCGAAAGCTCTTTTTTGAGAGCACAGGTGGTCGTGTGGTCTAGCGGGACGGCTGCAGTGCAGGCGATTTGGTGTCACGATATCACAGTAGCATGAGTTCGAATCCCGGCGAGGGAAGAACCAAAAATTTGCGAAAGCAAATTTACAGATCTAACATTGTTGGGTTGATGTTTAGACGAGTTGTATATATATATATATATATATATATATATATATATATATATATATTTATAGAAACAAAGCGTTCATACTTTAATACTCTTTAATCCCGTGATCGTTATAACCATAATTGCTGCTAAGGTGAGAGAAAGGAGTATGTTTCCTTTTTTGAAGCTAACTTTTCTAATTATGATTAATTGACCAATATCATAATGAATCATAGCTTATACAGGGACTAAATAGGAAATAACCCTTTTGTTGAAAATTTACGTACATGTGCTTTATTCATGACGTCACAAAAAAACTCATTTTGAATTTCCTCGAAACAAATCAATGAAAATGGATAATTTCTATTGATAACTGGACAGAAAACATAGAGCACATACGTCGAGAAAAAAGATTTTTGAAAATAAATTTTGTTAAGATGTTTTACTGTCTATAGATATAAGAATAGATATACGAAGATGTGGTATGAGTGCCAATGAGACAGCTCTCCATCCAAGTCACGATATGTAAAAGTTCCATTATAGATAACTAATAATTACTGGTGCCAGGATTGCCCGAAGAAAGACCTCCGTACGGTCGGTTTTTCATTTGACCAATCATGATACCACTCGATGGGTTATACTTCCTGACTTGGTACGGGCTTTTCCTAAGCAGAACATGGGTTAAACCTAGTTGTATGGTCAACATAACATTCCATTATATTATATTGACAACGATGTTTGAACAAAACAAACAGACATACTAGGTGAAAATGTAAAAAATAGGGATACAGCAGTCAAGATTTTGTAATTATCTTAATAACTATGTAAACAAACATTTACCATGGCACACGTCATATGTAACAAAGAAACACAAGAAGCCATCTAGATAAAGCTTAATAGCAAAATGAAAGACAATAATACAAAAAGGATCATAGAACATTAACATTTACACAAAGAAGGAATGAATAAGTCCAGAGACACTTCAAATGAATACCACTAAAAACAGACTAAACAGTAAAAGTAATATTCATAAAGACTAAAAGAATATAATAACACATTATTAAGATGATAAACAACGTCAGTACCCGGAATCTATACTTCAGGAACATCGTGTATTATTTGTGAAGTTGATACAGAATATTTATCAATAAGGTCTTGGTACCTTCCGATGATTTTTTTTTTTAGAAAAAGGACGAGACGTTTTTTCACATACCGATGGATCATCAACTTTCTGCTGAGACACTGGTGGCGTATTAAAAAGTCTAAGTATTAGCAACATGCTCTTGAATATCGAAAAAAATTAAAAACATGTGTATCCCATATGCAGGTGAAGTTGGTATATTGCTTCTAGGAGGGGATGATAAAATATGCATTGTCTATAACATATCCCAATCAAGGCAATAAAACCTTAACTCACCAGAAGGCAAAAGATCTTTTTAAGTAATAATTTAATGATGGCGTGAAAATCGATTGAAAGTTACAGGATCTTACCGGTTCTAGGCGTGATACGAAGCAATACACCCTGAGGTGTCAAACGATTCTTGCACGATTTTTCGATTGTTCAATCATATTTCATGCATGCTGGGCAACTAACGCAATCCATTTAGCGATTGAATATTTCACGCTCATACACTCATAAGTTAACGTGATGTTAAACGATTTACACAAGATTTGTCTTCCTGTAAATTTATGACTTAGTTTTAGGAAATTTTCAATGAATAACAGAAACATATATGATTTCTTGTCGGCAGATTTGAGAGTGCTTCCATTAAAATTGAGCCTTTTGAAATACGGTTTTAATTAGTTTAATATATATTTAGCGTTTGTATAATCTATAATATATCTTTTTTTCGTGGGGTTAGTTTTGTCCATGTCATTGTTTTACAGTACATGTATGTATTCCTGTTCTCGAATACAAGGGACTATGTTTACCTTATTCATTCACAACATTTATTTAAATAAACATTTACTATTGATCCAAATTGGACCTTTTTAAATTAGTTAATTTCTGGGTTTACTGTTGCACGAATTTTAAAAGCGGGAACATTTTTGTTTATGAAACAACACTTTATAAATACGCAGAAACTTCCCCAACAAAGTTATGAGGTGGACAGATTAAAATTGACACTCCGTAAATTTTATGGACACCATCACGAATTGGTGGATCCATACGATGTGTGTTTAACCAAACTAGCTAAGGACATTTTTACCACATGGTAGATTGTGGTTTGTCATTATGTCGTCTAATCTTTTAATTACCAAACGTGACTTATTCCCGATTGTGACTGTTTTGCTGAGTGTGAATTCGCATTACTATAAGACGTGTTACGGTACTTGTCTATCCCAAACTCATGTATTTAGTTTAAATGTTTAATGTTATATTTGTATTTCTCATCGGATTTTGCTTTGATTTTGGCTTATTTTCACTTATTTTCAAATACTGTATGACATATTGACAAATATTTTTTCCTAAATTGTTAGTTGCGACATGTCCTTACTTGTATATTTTGGTTGAAAGGGAGCGCATACAATAAATTGGAGTTTTTGTCCATCTTACATTTAGAATTGCGCGTAAAGTGGTATTACTCATTAACCAAACATATTAAAGACCTAGGGTCTTATGATTTAAGGTCCTTGATTTGTGACCTTGAAATTTAGGTCAAGGTCATAGGTTAAAAGGACGTTCTAGATTTTGACCTTTGCTTTAAATTCATATAAATACATCATAAAGCCATAGGAACTAACATTTTAAACTGATTTTTCATATTTCAATATCAAAATAGACCTTTACTTGTGGAAAGACCTTCAATTGTTCTCTGAACAATTGGTTTTTAATTTTTTTTTTTATTCTTCCGCCTAAATTTTTTCTTGCGTATTATTGATGTTTCAAAAGATGTTGCTTAGATATTTGGAATATAATATCGTATAGTTTATACGCTTTAAAAATTTTCAACCGCGTAACAAAATACTTTACGTTGTAAGAGTTATCTCCCCAAACACTGTTTTTCTTGTGGCCACTACTCCTTCACAACCGTAAAAGATTACGACAAATTTATTTTACCAAATTGCTCGTTACATCTTCAGAATTAGGCAATTCATTTGGACCGAAGCTTTCCAGAGACTTCATATGAGAGTTATTTCCCTTATGTAAATGATATAAGTATTATGCATTTCTAACTGGTAAACCATAAGTGATAGAGACCTAGGGTCTTCAGATTTGAGGTCCTTGGTCCAAAAAAATGAAAATGAGGTCAAGGTCAAAGGTCAAGGTCATGTTCTAAATTTTGATTTTTGCTTATTTTCACTGATTTTCAAATACCGTATGACATATCGACAAATAATTTTTCATAAATTGTTAGTTGCGACATGTCCTTACTTGTATATGTTGGGTTAAAGGGTGCGCCAACAATAAATGGGAGTTTTTGCCCATCTTATATTTAGGTTTACCCGTAAAGGGATATTACTCTTTAACCAAACATATTAAAGACCTAGGATCTTTTGATTCAAGATCCCCGGTTTGTGACCTTGAAATTGAGGTCAAGGTCATAGGTCAATAGGACGTCCTAGATTTTGACCTTTGCTTTAAATCGATATTAATACATCATAAAGCCATAGGAACTAACATTTTAAACTGATTTTTCATATTTCAATGTCAAAATAGATCTTATACTTGTGGAAAGACCTTCAATTGTTCTCTGAACAATTGGTTTTTAATTAGATTTAATTTTGGTCAACATAATCTGTACGATAATTTAAGTTTGAAGTTGGATTCATAACAAACTGCACATATATATATTATAGTTAATTGCTATTAATAAGTATTGCAATATGCATTGTGTTTAAATGCAATATCAGTATTTAGTTCTATTTTAATCTTTAATCAATCCTAATTCTATCTTACTTTTGAGATATAGTTTTCATATGTGACGTAATTTTTCTGCTGTTTCAGAAATTTCATATGTTCAAATTTTTAATGCCTTTTCACCATCGTATGTGACGTAATTTGTAATGCTTTTTCACCGTCGTATGTGACGTCATTTTCATAATTTACTGCGTTGAGGCCTGGACTGAGTCGGGTGTGTCTATTCTGTGTTGGTCATTCATTATGTATTCGTGTTTGTTTTATGTAATGAGTTAATACTTCAGTTTCATTATGTATATCTGTTATATTCATTTGATAAAATTTACTGTTTGCAATAGCATTAATTGTTCTAAATAATTAGGATGTTCTTATCCCAAGCATGCACACTTAGCCGTATTTGACACACCCTTTTTCAACTTTTGATCTTCAGTGCTGTACAACTTTGTACTTTTTTTCGCTTTCGATCTTTTATATCTGGGCGTCACTGGTGAGTCTTGTGTGGACGAGGCGCGTTTTTGGCGTATTAAATTTTAAACCTGATGCTTTTTGTTATTCATTAATCATGTGTTTCTTTGTCTAATACGTTTTCTTATTTATTTGTATTGTAGTCCTGTAATATTATGTTGTCATTTCTATGTTATATTTAACATTGGCATTAAAATGCGAGGTTTGGCATGCCACAAAACCAGGTTCAACCCACCATTTTTTCCTTTAAAAATGTCCTGTACCAAGTCATGAATATGACCATTGTTATATTATAGTTCGTTTCTGTGTGTGTTACAATTTAACGTTGCGTCGTTTGTTTTCTCTTTTTTTTTAGTGTAAATTGACATTGCGATAAGACGTGTCACGGTACTTGTCTATCCCAAATTCATGTATTTGGTTTTGATGTTATATTTGTTATTCTCGTGGGATTTTGTCTGATGCTTGGTCCGTTTCTGTGTGTGTTAGTTACATTGTAGTGTTGTGTCGTTGTTCTCCTCTTATATTTATGCGTTTCCGTCAGTTTTAGTTTGTTACCCCGATTTTGTTTTTTGTCCATGGATTTATGAGTTTGAACAGCGGTATACTACTGTTGCCTTTATTTGGCACTAATTTATTATTAAAAGAAACCTAAAATGAATATACTCATTCCTCTTTTTTGCCTGGGAGAGTTGGACACTTAGTTGTATTTTACTTGAATTATCTAACCAATTTAAATATACATTGATGATGAAGTAAAGCTAATGCTATGTGACCTAGTTCTAATAAACTATTGAAAGTTAAAATACAACTCGTGTTACATAATATCCTGTTTTGTTAAATAAGCTCTGTGTTTAATAAATCAGAAGAAAAAAAGGACATTGTAACTTTGACTTCAAATTTCAAAATATGATGTTTACAATATACCATAACATAAACACCTTTAACTTTGTCAAATAAAAACAAAATAAACAAAATAGTGAAATGTACTTCTAAAACATTGTTAGAACAGTGTGAGTCATGTTGCAACAACCTTGCGCGTCTGTCCTTCTATTAATCTAACAAACATTTTCGTCTCCTTTTATCAGTACCAGACTACCAGCAGACTACAATTTGCTCACTTGAATTTCACATGAATCTCATATGAAATTTATGATAAAAAAAATTCACGTGAGATTAACCTCAAACAAGCCTATACATGAAACTCACATTCACTTAAATGTTGGTTTTTTTTACATGATTTTAAATTAGATTTGAAAATTTAATGTTACTTGATTTTTAAATTCACATGAATTTTACGTGAAAAAATGTGCTTGTCACGTGAAATTTACGTGAGTTTAAAATGAGTTTCACGTAAAACACGTTTGAAGTGAAAATCACTTGAATTTCACGTGAGATTCACATGCATTTGATTTTGCAGGATATTTATTTGATCGAAATTTCCCTGTGTAGTAACGTTCAGCGCATTTTGGACCAATCATACGTATTTTTTCAGCTTTTTTACACTTTGAATTACCTGAGGGGTATGCCTGAAACTTAGGCTTAGAGTAAAATGCCTTCACCATCAGTTCTTTTGAGCAGCTTGCTCAATTTCTTGATTTCAGAATTGAATGTTTCTTTTTGTTAATTTATTTGAGTGTAAAGGCGTTGACAGAAGTACATTTTGGCGCTTCATTCTAAACAAGTGCGCACGGTCAACGCTTTTACAACCCTATAAAGTCATTTAAAAAAGCATTCAATACTTATTAATTACATTTTATTGCTAGGATGATAAAAACACGGTTTTATCAAGTTTTTCTTTTATTTACATGTGCACGTTATTGTGGAAACAAGTGTAATCATGAATGTGAAATGACAACTAATTTCAGAATGACGCGAGATTGCTGTTAAT
Source organism: Mytilus edulis (assembly GCF_963676685.1). Classification (NCBI taxonomy): domain Eukaryota; kingdom Metazoa; phylum Mollusca; class Bivalvia; order Mytilida; family Mytilidae; genus Mytilus; species Mytilus edulis. The sequence goes on from NC_092344.1 coordinate 7,451,937, forward strand.
AGCCAAACAAAATAATGCATTATTATGAAACATACATGTCATGTAACTGTTAAATTTTAAATCCTGAAATAAACATCTTCAAATAAATTAATTTCTTATAAGATGTTATTCAACATTATTCCCTGCTGTTGGAGACACAACAAAATTTATGTTTATAAATTTTTTTATTGAAATAGTTATCAAAGGTACCAGGATTATAATCTAGTACGTCAGACGAGCGTTTCGTCTACATAAGACTCATCAGTGACGCTCATATCAAAATATTTATAAAGCCAAACAAGTACAAAGTTGAAGAGCATTGAAGACCCAAATTCCAAAAAGGTGTCCAAATACGTCTAAGGTAATCTATTCTTGGGATAAGAAAATCTTTCGTTTTTTCGAAAAATTCAAAGTTTTGTAACCGAAAATTTATAAAAATGACCATATAATTGATATTCATGTCAACACCGAAGTGCTGACTACTGGGCTGGTGATACCCTCAAGGACGAAACGTCCACCAGCAGTGGCATCGACCCAGTGGTGCAAAAAGTTATCAGAGGTAACAGGATTATAATTTAGTACGCCAGACCCGCATTTCGTCTAAATAAGACTCACCAGTGACGCTCAGATCTAAATAGTTCAGCCAAACAAGTACAAAGTTTAAGAGACATTAATAACCAGAACAAATTGTGAGATATCTGAACGACTATACATTGTGTTACTCATTTACTGATTAAATTGTGTTTCCATTAATTAAGACTATCAGTATCATTGATTGTTTAAGATAAATGCTATGAATACTCTTTTTTTCTTCGAGGTATAATACCACCATTGATTTTCCCCTATTAGTCTTTGTTCAATTTGAAGTTTTTAAAACATTGAGCAGAATTTATCTTTTTTTTTCAAATAAATGAATACGTGTCATGAGTTAAGTTTTATCCTGTCCAATACTATACAAAAAATTTCACATACTATTTCATTGCATATAAGAAAATAACCATCACTGGAAGTTAACCAAACAAATTTCTCCCCTTATTTAACATGTGTACAAGATTTAGTAACCGTGTAACCACAAGTTTACAAAATATTCCATAGAAACCCCAAATAAAAAATAATTGTGCTCTGGAATACACAAGACAAATGTGTACGACGCAGAAATGTTTTACTGCAATAAAATGTAGGATTCATTACCTACAACTGTCAAATTCAAGGGAATATTTTTTCCGACCTATTTTCGTAGATAACCGGATGTGACGTATCATGATTTGGTTGGATTACACCTTCAAAAGTTAAGGATTCAGTTATTTTAGTACGGCAACAAGTCACTTAAAAATAATCGAGATTAAACATGTCCGTAGTACAATCTTTTTTTCGGATAAGATTGCTCCTTCCGTTTCAACAGAGCTGATTAAAAGGGGTGAAATACACCAAGGTGACATTAAAAATCCATAAGTGGAAGCGACAGTGATAACGGCATGATAAAAGATGGCGAAAAAACAAACAAGTCCACAAAATCCTACAGAGAAAACCAAAGACTGAGCAACACGAACCCGTCCAAAAATTGTGGGTAATCTGAGGTTATCCAATAGGGTAAGCATATACTGCTTCACAAGTGGCACCTATCATTTATCTCATAATAAGTCTCTTGACTTTTCATAGCTTTATCATTGACAAGTATAAGTACTCAAAAACTATTAAAAAATATATCGAATTTTATAATACTTTTACAGATGGTTGATCATTATACATGTAAAAGATTTATAAAAAGAAAAGAAGGGGGTCAATGGGCAAATTTTTTAAAGGCATTCAAATGAATAAAACCAGAGGATTCCGAAAATCTGACAAAAATCCCTAAATATGACAAGCGAACTTCCTTAACACCAGTGCACGATATTTCTGAAAATGCTTGATCGATATGGTAAAAGCTTTCAAAGTCCAGTAGAATTAATGTTCTAATGCGTTTCAAAACTTGCTTATATACATAAAATGGCTAAGGCTATTCTGCTCAATTTTGTATTGTCACCTGAAACTAACACCATCATTATCTAAATTGAATCATGGAAGTAGCTTGTTATATATAATGATGCAGCAATTAAGTTGTAATTCGTGGAAATAATTTTTGACAAAAACGATAAGTAATGCATCATAACTTGTCATATTTTTACCACCCGCAGTGCTAAACTACCCACATTAATTATTATACGCCCGTCAAAATTTTGACGGGACGTATTATGGTATACAAATGTCCGGTGTCCGTCCGTCTGTCCGTCTGTCCGTCCGTCTGTCCGTCTGTCCGGCGTAAACATGTCGCACCGTAACTTGAGAACGACTTATCAAAATTTTATGAAACTTAATATAGTTGTTTCTTATGATGGTCAAATGATCTGTATACTTTTTGGTGAAAATAAGATTTAAACTTTTTGAGTTACAGCACTTTGTAACTAAAACAGGGGTGTGTTTTTTTTCACATGTCGCACCGTATCTCAAAAACGTTTCTTGATTATTGCTTAAAACTTTACACACTTTTTAGTTATATTAATCTTAATATCTATATACTTTTTGGTGATGATTCAAAATTTTATTTTTGAGTTTTTATATATATTGCAAATTTTGTACTGAATAATCCAATAATTGTCTCTTTATACTAGGACTATAAATTAGTCCAATGTTAGAATGTTTGTAATTTGACTTTATAGTACGTTTATATAATTACACCCTGACAGTACCTGTATATTATAGTCAAATGTTTTTTTTTCAATGTGGACTGTGTATAGCTGGGTCCATTATGCTATGCAAAAGAGGACAATATTATTCAATTTACCAAATTCACTCAGTTTATTTAGGTTACAATATTTACTCATGTTTTTCTCACCCCTGCCAAAATTAAGGTAAAAAGGCAGCACAAACAAATCAGTACATTTAAAGGGAGTCGAAAGATACCAAAGGAACATTAAAACTCATAAGACAAAGTATGCAGGCAATGTTATGACAAAAATCCCAAAACACAACCTAGAACAGTAAATAGATATTAGAATTTGTGGTATGAGTGTTAAAGAGACAATTCTTCGCCGCAATTTGTAAAAAGTAAATCATTAAAAGAGGGACGAAAGATACCAGAGGAACATTCAAACTCATAAATCGAAAATAAACTGACAACGCCATGGCTAAAAATGAAAAGGACAAACAGACAAACAATAGTACATATGACACAACATAGAAAACTAAAGAATAAACAACACGAACCCCACCAAAAACTAGCTGGATCTCACGTGAAGGGTAAGCAGATCCTGCTCCACATGTGGCACCCGTCGTGTTACTTATGAGATAACAAATCCGGTAAATAGTCTAATTCGGTAGTCACATTTATGAAAGGGAAGGGGATTGTAGTTACGACGTTAGGAACATATCCGATATAATTTGTGAAACGGTTATTACATAATGGTAAACCAACTCGAGATGGCGTCCGTAAAATTTACGAAGAGATGATTTCAATTTCACCATTTTGAACTCTTGATTCAATAACTTCCTTGTGAGCAACGACCCTCTATCAAGAAAATCATGATAGGAAATGCAAGCACGGGAATATCGTATCAATTGGTTCAAGGTTCGGCCTTCAACACTCGAACCTTCGCTCACACAGAACAGCAAGCTATATAGGGTCACAAAAATGACTAGTGTTAAAATTTGAATGTGTATTGTTTCAAAAAATATTTGGAACTGCAAAAATTTATATATCTAGGTAATTGTAGTATGGTACATGATAATTGTGACATATTTTTATCTTGTGTAGACATCTCTGATTCAGTGTTGGTCTATCATTAGAGAAATTTTTACAATATGCATCTCAGTACAATAGGTATCCAAATATAGTTTTTACACTTCTGTGGCAATATTACTATTATCCTTTTTTATCTGGTTACGTTTTTCTCTTCGACTATATCACCCTGCTGCGCAGATTTTTTTAGCGACGTGAACATGACCAAGGAAAATTATCAAGCTTACTTTCGTCTATTGAAAAACGATTGAAGTGAAGGGAAAAACAACAGAAAAGAAGCAAGATAAGCAGTTTATCGCATTTTACCCTTTAGGAGCACCTGAATTCATTCCCGGTTTTTGATGGAGTTCGTGTTGTTTTTTTTTTTTTGTGTGTATTTTTCAAAGTGTTGTTCTAAATGCCCTTTAGTTTTGTAATTCTTTGTTTACCTCTTGATTTTGATTGTGACTGTCTTTCTGTCTATAGAAAAAGAATACGCACTCGACATCAGAGAGATTCACACTGTGGTTTGAGGCTGATATTTTACAATATCAATGTGTATAATAGCGCACAATTTATACATATATCAAACAAGATTAGAATACTGTTCATTTTTGGTATTTTGCTATTGCTTAAACATCACTGTGTCTAAACCACACCGGCAAAATTTGCTCGGACTCGATGGTATCTAACATCCGGCACAATGACGGAACACCAATAGACAAAAGAAAGGTAGGTTTCTCCTTATTTTTTTATTTTTTTTATGATATCGAAGAATATATATACATATACAACTATTTTCTATTGTGAGATACAATATTTTCTACAACCGTTCTATATTAACGGAGAAATAAGTCAAAATGCATGTCAAAATGACGAATTGATTGAACCTTGCCTCGAAATTGTTTAATTTCTCGTTAAATTGTTCACATTGTACGGAAAGAAAGGTACGGGCAGATAGATATTGACACGGATATTGCAAATTTAGTTATTATGAGCATCTCAATAATTGTATTTCTGTGTATGGAACGAAAGAAAAGGGTCATGTCAAATTAAAATAAACCGGTTTCGTCAATGTTGTTACTACACAATCACCCGGTTTCGTCTATATATATCACCCGGTTTTTTTTGTTTTTTTTAACAAACAATTTATGAAAAGAAACTTTGGCACGGATCTGAACATTGTCTTTCGAGAATTTAAATATATATTTATTGTAAAGTAAACTTGGCGTGTTAATATCTATTTTAAACGGGCACTTTTGGACATAGTTAATTATGATAATACACATTTTCGTAATGAAAGGCGTATCCCTTATTTCACTTAACTTCAAACTAATTTTAAATGGAATATAAATACTGAAAAGCAAACACTGGTATCTAATTATTTTGTAACATTATTATATTTTCTTTGTTTATAATAGTAGTATGTAAAGATGAAAAATAAAAGGATGTGTTTTGATTGTGCCATAATTTTAATTTACTATACTATATTATATACACTTAGTTTACAATATTTACTATCAATTATTAATACATTTATGCATTCAATCATTGACGAACAGTCCAAAACCGACTACAGTCTATACTGTTCTGCACAAATTAATCATGCATGCAGTCCTGCCAGATTTTCTGGTACTATATATACTGTGTTACTTGCGCACTTAAGCGAGTTTTCACACTTAAGCATCCATAACATCGCAGTGAGATTTGTAACTTTCTCCCCGTTTCTGGTAGGCACATTTATTTTCATAGGCATGTTTTTCACATTAATTTTACAGTTCAAATTCATTTTTTGTAGTTCAAATCCAATTGAAACTTCAAGATAACTTTCGAAAACAATATCTGATAGTTTTGTATTTTCAATGTGAATAAAAGTTGGTTTACAAAACATGACCGTCATTTATATCTAGGTCTTGTTAAGAAGAAGTGACGGTAACCACTTATCCTATAAACATTGACAATGAGACAACTTTCTTTTAGACACAAAAATTATGTTGAATTAATCAAGTTTAGGTCAGCGTATGCCTTAAACAATGAGAAAAACACGCAAACTGCATGAAAGCAAGCTATAACAGGGCCCTAAATTATAAATGTAAAACAATTCAAACAAGAAAACTACCTGCCTATTTTATGTTCAAAACGCATATGGTATAAAGCAACCAAAGACAACCATGGAATTACAAGCGTGTTATTCGGGAATGGACTAGGTCAAAGTGTTGTCGCTGACACAAACAGTACAACAAAAGTACAAATAATAAAAAATATTGAAAAAAACAACGTCAGTGTACGATCATCATAACACAACGGCGACAGTACAGACTCGTTTTTTTAGTACATGTAATGTTAACAAAATAATTATTATTGAATTTTGTTGATGACCTGAGACTATTATACTAATTTGTACATAGCAGTATAGTTACAATAAGGGATAAAAAAAAATATTTTAATGCATGGTAGTTGATATCCTACATTCATTTTCTATGTCGGTTATGCATGCATATATACAGTTGTCTTATTATCAACGTTTATCCTTAAGAAGATTTATTTTTAACGATTGTAGAAAAGATTACATACATAGAATGATTAGATTACTTATAAAGGTGTCCATCCTTTTGTGCGAAAAAATCACATATCAATTGTGTGTTTCGATTTTTAAGACCGTAAACTTTAATTTCAAGTTTAAACATGTTCAACATATTTTCCTATAACTCATATAGAAAACGCATATTTAGAGAGCTTTAATCTCAATACGCTGTTAAAAAATTTCGGAATGCAAAGTAAATTAAAATATTTGTGTTCTATAAGAGTAGGAATTCAAGTGTTTGCTTATTATTTATTTGAATCTGAGACTCATATAAATAATAAGCCGTTGTCCGGTGAACGAACTTGTTTTCCAACGACCCACAAAACTCCTTTTGAACGCTGAAGTTGAATAATCAATTATAATGTAATGCAATTATGATTTTTTTTATTTGACCAAACCGGGTTATGCATTTTGAAATCTATGACGAAACCGGGTTGTATACATTGACGAAACCGGCCAGTTCCATTTTGACATGACCCATTTCTTTCGTTCCATACACAGAGATACAATTATGGAGATGCTAATAATAACTAAATTTGCAATCTCCGTGTCAATATCTATCTTCCCGTACCTTTCTTTCCGTACAATGTGAACAATTTAACGAGAAATTAAACAATTTCGAGGCAAGGTTCACTCAATTCGTCATTTTGACATGCATTTTGACTTATTTCTCCGTTAATATAGAACGGTTGTAGAAAATATTGTATCTCACAATAGAAAATAGTTGTATATGTATATATATTCTTCGATATCATAAAAAAAATAAAAAAAATAAGGAGAAACCTACCTTTCTTTTGTCTATTGGTGTTCCGTCATTGTGCCGGATGTTAGATACCATCGAGTCCGAGCAAATTTTGCCGGTGTGGTTTAGACACAGTGAACATGTTGTAATTAATGCAGTTATACATTACTATGTTAGACAATGTATTATAATTAACACAAAACAATGTCTCGTTTACCTTATTTCTAATCATAACTGGAATTTCTTTAATTTACCATAACCATTTTTTAATATATAATAAAACATTCAATGTTATACAAACATGTGAAGTTTGTGACGAAAATCTCTATCATTTTCATGCCCCTTTAAAGTTCATAAATAAAACAATCAAAGAAACAATTAATTTTGCATGTATCATGATGCATTGCTCTCTCCCTTTGCTATCTTTTCTTTGGAATGCTTCGTAAAAATGTCAGTTTCCTGTCTCTTTTCCTCAATTCAGTTCCGCATATGATGTCTTGCTACATGTACAGTGGTAATTCAAGAGGACACTTAAGTTCTAATATGAGCTCATTATAAGCATCCATCTTTAATGTTTTGGTACTTGTACGAAACTCAGGACTCAATGGTTCATGATTATTTTTTTTCTTTCTTTCTAATGAGTGCCATATTGATACATCATTTTGTTTATAGGTCTTCAATTTTCACATCGAACATTTCCATTTCTGCTGCTGTCTCCATTGCTGTTAATCATTCTGAGGAAAGAAAATAAATCGACTTTATAAAGGCCATTATAAACTTTCTTATGTTTCCTCATTTCTGTGTTATGTAAAGATAAAAAGAATGCACAATTTTGGAAGCGAATGGTCATTAAAATGTACTTATTGCTTTATATACTACCAGAAGTCTAGTAATGGACTGGACTTCTGATACTACATGTATATATAATCAATCACTGTTGAAATTTGTTGCTAAATAAAAAAAAAAAGAAAATATGATAATTCAATTCATCATCATCAGAGTATTGGTGTTTGCCAGTGGCAAGTATTGCATGCACGTATAGCTTTAACCATCAATCTCATTATGTGCTCTTTATAATCAGAATCATGAAACAACGACAAAAAGACATTTAAATATATACTTATTACTTTATAAATACAAAAGTACATTAATGCTTAATAGATTGAAGTGGAAATTCAATTTAACGTACATACATTTGTGTATGTAACACTCAGAAACGTGTCCGATTCCCCCAAAACGTGTCCATGTGACGTCAATGATCTGATAAACATGTCAAATTGCACGGACGCCAAAATGTGTTCTGTTTATCAACGTCTAACTGTGTCTTTTTAAAGCACAGAAACCACTTAAGCTTCTGCGGGAAGCCGGTCGTGCAATACCCTTATTGACATACATTTTTAAAAAGACATTTAGGCATCACCGGATAATATTAGAACAAAATAATTTACTTACTATTAAACCATGATTTATACTTTACAAAACTTATTAAATGCAATGTGTATGAGGTTTTTTTCTAAATACGCATGACATATTTGCCACTGGACATTAAGCAATCCATAGTTAATTATGTGTTGTAAACTTAGCCTGCAGCTACATGTATGCTTGTTATGAATAACCTATGTTGAACAAACTAATGCTTATAAATGACATACAGCGAAGCACCGGGGAAAAAATACAATATAAAATGTATTAGTTTTCTTAATTGTGAAGTACCTCTGTCTGAACTTTATTATAATCATATTGATAAAAAAAATCATAAAACCGCCTCAAATAAAAATGACTTTTTGTTGTGCATTTTTTTTTTTTTTTTTTATATAAACCAGGGGTCTGTGTCTACAAGTAACAGTACAAGCACAGTGTAGCATATCTTGGACGTATGCATGTACGGATGACTAAACCTTTCCTCCAGATTTTTTTTTGAAAGTTGCTTCGACTTTTTTTTATTATCCAACCGAACAATACGGGTTCTATCGTATCCCCGTCGCAGTGTATCCCAAACTCTGTCTGACCGACAAAATGTCAGACACAAAAACATTCGGTCGGACAGAAATTTTAAGAATATTTGGTTGAATATGTAGTAGAAAAGTTTAAACTTCTCTTTCGTTCAGACAAACCCTAAAACAGTTTGCACAGACTATCCCACAGCATTAATATTGAATTGCGGTAAACGTTTTTTACTTAACAGAGTATTATTGGGGGTATATGAATTTTGAAATATTCTGGCGTTTTTAACTGGACACATTCTAAAATTATCGGACACTTTTTGGGGATGAGTAACAATAAAAAAAAGTTATTGTCCTAAGTCAGTAGTTGTCGTTATTGATGTGGTTCATAAGTGTTTCTCGTTTCTCGTTTTCATAAAGATTTAATAGACCTTTGTTTGTTTGTTTTTTTTTGTTTTTTTTTAATGGTTTCACACTAGTAATGTTTTGGGGATTCATTAGTTGTCGTCTGTTTATGTAGTTTATAAGTGTTTCTCGTTTTTGTATAGATTAGACCGTTGAATAGTTTGAATAGTTTACACTAGTAATTTTTGGAGTCCTTTACAGCTTGCTGTTCGATGTGAGTCAAGGCTCCATGTTGAAGGCCGTACCTTGACCATAATTGTTTACTTTTATAAATTGTTACTTGGATGGAGAGTTGTCTCATTGGCACTCTGACTCATATCCATAGACCATTGGTTTTCCTGTTTGAATGGTTTTACACTAGTCATATTTGGGGCCCTTTATAGCATACTGTGTAGTATGAGCAAATGCGCGGTGTTGAAGACCGTACTTTTGACCTGTAATGGTTTACTTTTACAAATTGAGACTTATATGAACAGGTTACTTTTCTCATTGGCACTTATGCCACATCTTCTTATATATAAATTATATAAATGCCTCACTGAGCCCCCCCCCCCCCCCCCCCCCCCCCAATTACTCGTTTGTGATGGCTGCCTAGAGTGGTTTCATCGGACCAAAAATGCAACAACATACTGGTTGTGTAGAAACTGTCAATCAAATTAAAATTAAAACAATGTATAAATTGTATAAATATTGTAAAAAAAAAGTTTTCATTGGAGTGCATTTATGTAACAATAACACAATGTAACCGTAGACATAAATATCATTGTTACATTCGTAAGTAATCATGCAGTTTCTTTGTCAACTGTAGGCCTGCATTCTGGCAATTAGCCTAAACTTCATTGTAACAATAACTTTTTTATGACTGTTACATTTCAATGTAACCATAGTCAGTACCAAAACAAAATGAGCAATCTCATTAAAATATAGATCTCCGATTTTGTTATACTACGATAGTATAACGAAATCGGAGATCTATATCTTAATTAGATTGCAAAATGAGAAGTTACCACATCAAATGCACAATGAGAGAAACCCATATATAGCATTACCCAGATCGTATAGTATGCTAACAAAAATATTAAAAAAAAAAAACTCGAAGTAACAAAAATGTTCGTGTAAAAACATTTCAAACGAGATCACTTATAGAAGAAAAAAAAATAAACACAAATTTAGTATATACAGCAACCCCTACACACAGCAGTCAATGTGGCGAGATGAAATAATTTTGTATAATATAGGCACCTGGGACAATGATGGAGTAATATATCAAAATGTTTCCCAAATAAAATGAAGTATCGTTATAAAAAAATCGAGTCAACATTTTTGAAAGGTCGTGCCAAATCTGGAGATAGGGTTTCCAAATAAATTTCCCTTTTCAATTTATGCATTTATCGTTAAAGAGGGGGGTCCAACCTTCGGACCCCTCCCCCTTGATACACAAATGAGTGTACCCCACCTCCCTTTATCCAATCATATGTTCAGAAAAATTCAGGTTAATCATTCTCAAATATCAAATATTAATACTATAATCTATTTAATATGGTTTGGTAAGCAAGTAATAATATGAATATCCTAAACAACCCACGATTTTATAGCGTCTCCATTAGTATTTGACCTAATGTTGTATGGCAAGAATTTTGACATTTACAGAAAGTTCTGTAGTCAGGGGCTGATCCACCCATTTTTTTTAAAAGAGGGTTCCAAACATTCGAGATAAAGGTAAAAAGGGGGTCCCAGCTAAATGTCTCAACTGCATTGAACGTCCAAAATAATTTGGTGTTCCAACCCCCGGAACCCCAGGGGTTCTCCACTTTTTAACGCGTATTCTTCTACTTTGGCTAACGTTATATGTTTGAAATTAACTAGGCTACAATTTTTTTTAGTTTTAAAATATTTAATGTACTATACCTTGATCTACGTTCAATCCAGGAGACGTTTGAACTGTTGAATTGTTAAAATGTCAGTGCGAGTGCAAAAATAACGTTTGTAAACAAGGAATGACGTCATGTCTACATCAAATCACATAAACGTTTTACAACAGGCAATTGTATGTTCCACATTGACGCGCTTTTGTGATTACGATACATGTAATAACATCAACGGCAAAATTTTGAGACAACAGCAGAGAAAATATTGCAGCCACTTAAAGAAAGTCTTAAAGTTACAGAAACAGACGATTGTTACGACAAGTCAAAGATGGATGCAGATCCTTTTCGAATCATCTACGGATTTCTATTGTTCATGTATGTTTTACAAATGTATGTTTTCATCCATCACAAGTTTTATTTAATTTTGTGAACATTTTTCCGGGATATTTTGTCTTCTTTTTTTAAAAAAAAACTAGGCCTATTTCAATGCACTTTTTGAGTGCTAAATCAATAATTAGTTTCTGAACACAAATACACACTTCGTGTAACTATTAAGAAAATGCATTCAATAAAAACGTTTAAAATGCAGGTCTGATTAGAGTCATAGAGATTGCTTCTAAAGTTAAAAGGATAAAACTTGTATCCCTCCATGAACAAGGAATTTTGTATTAACTTTTACAGGCTCACTAGACCTTCGTGCTTCATCACAGATAGCATCAGGCATATTAACAATGTCAATGTATGATGTTTTTCTCAGTGTGTTACTGTGTTGAATTTTACATTTGGTTCATGTGCATGTTGATTCTGTATTCTGTTGACATTTATACAAAAAAATGTCTTTCCCTTCAAGAATTTAGTTCAAACGAGGTTTATAAGGGGAAACAGAACATTAATTTAAATATATATATTTGTTTATAAAAAAGATGTTGTATTAGTGCCAACGAGACAACTCTCCACAAGAGACCAAATGACCAGAAATTAACAACTATAGGTCACCATACGGCCATCAATAATGAGCAAAGCCATTTCACATAGTCAGCTATAAAAGGCCCCGAAATGACAAATGTCAAACAATTCAAACTAACGTTCTTATTTATGTACAAAAATTAACGAACAATGAATATATGTAACACACCAACAAACCACTGAATTACAGGCTCCTGACTTCGGAAAGGCACATATATAAAGAATGTGGCGGGGTTAAACATGTAAGGGTATTCACCCTACACCTGGGACAGAGTTGTAACAGCACTTCATAACAACTAACTATCAAATTCAGTTGAAAAGGGCTTATTTAACTCATCAGATGAATACAAATAGAAATACATTTAAGAAAAACATAATAGACGTTGCCGGATACTTGTATATCCAAACAAGAAAAAGTCACTAAATACAGATCTGAGAGTACTTGCAGTTACTGACAGCTAGTTCAAAGCTACTAACAACTAATAACAAAAATCATGCATCTAACTTCTAAGACTTAGTTCATAATTTTATTCACTTAGAACTGTAGATTATATTTAATCTTAGTTTTTTCCTTCTATTTAAAATAGATTAAATTACAGATGCAATGTTCAACATATATTTTGTTTTAAGACGGCAAATTTGTGTGATAGATTCTATTATAATAATATACAAACTAAAGAGACAGAAAGACATAACTTTTGCCTCAAACGGCAAGCGAGAATAGACCAAGAAACAATTTTCCAATGTCCTTTTTTCACGGAGTTAATGCAACTTCAAAATAGCGGGCTTTCATATCATTCCCATTGTTGTTATAAAGTAGAAAGAAGCAATGAATAATCATAATTTATTGACAGTACTACATCTGGGACTAGACAAAATTCAAAAACCACCAATTTTGTCATTTCAATCACATGGAATGGCTGTTCTCAACTTATTTATCCAAAAGTCTTTTCTCAGTAAACGTTATAGTGTGCTCAATATATGGTCGTTTTGTAATGATAAATGTTCTCTATAATCCGGTCTTTCATTAAAAGAAAAGAACAAACAGGCTGATTATTAAGAAATTTGTTGTTAGAAGGATCATTAGCATTAGATTGATGATCATTTATACTTAAACTGAGTTAATGTAGAGTTCCCCAAAAATAGATAAATCCACAAAGAGTACATTCAATACCGTACACGAAATTGGAAGCAGTACAATTCAAATGTTCATGACTGTGTATATTGTAACTTTTGGTAGTCAAGTTACTTTAAAGAAAGTATCTGAAATTAGTATATCATAGGTTTTAAATTAGTTTACGGTTATATTTAGACATATCGCAAGTTTTCATTGAAATCTAAAATATTAAAAAATGTTTTACATTGCAGGATCGAATATATTATGTAGTTTCAACACTCAATTCCTTTACCAAGCAGTTGATGCCAAACTCTATGTTGGTTTTGCTTTATCTGCTGGAACATCATCACATTTGTCAAAGAGGTGTATTTTTGATGATGTGGATTTTTAACAACTTCGTGTGAATGTATAAATACATAACGCATTTTGTATGCATTGCAGGAGGGGCATTGATAGAATTTTTATAAAAAACTTATCTATAATCAAGATTTTAATTAAACATTTGTTTTACAATTATCTGTTACTTGATTGGTTCTGTCAAGTTATTGAGACTGATCTTCATAGTATACACTATTACAGAAAAAAGACAAGGGGCTTTCATTGGAAATTTGATGCGACGGTCGAACACGTGAGAGGCAAAGGAACAAGTTGACAAGAAAAGGGGCACAGTTTGTCCCAAATGGAATACCAATTGTTTGTTGAAGAACGTACTTCAAACATCATGAATATGCTGTCAATCAAGCAATGAAGAAAAATTTCAGAAAATTTGTTGTTTGATTCAGAGTAACTTTTTACAAAGTAGGATTTATCCTTTGCGTTGGTCATTATTTTATGTATCAAAGCAGGGTAAACCAGATCGTTCAATTTGTCGTATAGTTTGGAATTTAAAATTAGTAAGAGAATTTACAATCTAAAAAAAAAATTTAAAAATCTGGATTTGAGAAACAAATAATTTAATGAGGAAAATATTAATCAAAATTTATAAAACAAATAAAACTGTTGAACATTCTCAAACTTTAAAATACATAGTTAATAAATAAAACGTTTCATACAACAACTTATTAATTTAAACAGTAATATCAACATTCAGAAATTATAATTAAAGAAACAGTAAACAAAGTATATGAAAACATTTATACTAAATCATAAATCTGATAATTGAACATCTAATGTATAGTATCACTGTAATTTCACACAGAAAGTGTGTTTAATTTACATTCGGAAGAATGGCATAATAAGTTATCGAAGGTACCAGAATTATAATTTAATACACCAGACGCGCGTTTCGTTTACATAAGACTCATCAGTGTAGCAAGTACAAAGTTGAAGATTAAATCGGTCACTCTACTGGCGTGATTAAACAAATACTCTGTTTTTAAATTACAAAACCAAAAATCTTTTAACATATCTTTTTCGTTAAGGAAAGTTCTAATTATATTATATGAAAAAAAAACCACTAAATTATTTTTCAAATTATATGGATGACCACATAAAATAAAGTTAAACAAAATCTTCAAAAGTCAAACTTTGAGGATTATATTTACAAAATCATACAAAAACAAAAACAAATTAACATTAGATAAAGGTGTCAATGAATTTGGAATCAGACATTTATTTTGGAATGTAGTTGATTACAACACAGCCCATTTATATTTGTAATTCTTACATATATACATGACCACATAAAAAATGAGTTACTAGTGCCCAATTTTATGATAAGGGGATCTTTTGTTTTCCTTTGGTTCTGTATTATTGAAAAATAATTCATCATAACTAATTCAAAAGACATCAAAATGAAAGGATAGGTTTAAAAAATTAACATTGTAGAAAGGTATAAAAAATCTTATGCTATTTTCTTTGAATGTAAATATGAATATATTGAATATAAGATTACATTTATATTTATTATTTATACTATTATTATCATTATTATAATCACTGTTATTACTTTATGTTTATTTTTATTAATATTGAAATGGGTTAACTTTAGATGTTAAAATAAAACTCTTTATAAACTAAGAAAAGGTAATGCACGTTTCTTCTTATGCTTTTTGTGTGAATTCAATTCGTGGTTTAACAACCTCAGTTTTCTAGGTTGAGTTTGTTGGGACTCTCTGGTGGAAGTTGGTTTTCAAACATCTCAAAAGGTGTTTCACTTCTTCTGTCATCGATTTCAAGTTTCAGGTCACTAAGTGTGGTATCTCTTGTCACGCCAACCCGGCTGTCAATGCTCTGATCAAGATACAAACCCGGCTTGCCTTCTAATTTATCAGGAGTCGCATCATTTTTCGTCCTATTAGTTAAAACATTATAATATAGGTTGATGACTTCATTTATATGTAATAGATATTTTTCTAATAGTAAACAAAATAAACCACACAAAACGAAACAAAACAAAAAAACCCCAATGTAATGCAAATTCCATACATAATAAAATTGAATATTCTGCATCATTCTTGAAAGATGACATTTTGAAAAAAATCACAACTCCGTCCTTTTTTCCCTTTTGTATAAACATAGAGATGACAATCGCCCGTCTCTAAACTGGATACATAAACCTCACAATCTATTTTTTGGGGGGGAAAACGTAATATAGTCGCAAAATATTTTTCTACCACCATCTTTGTACAGTAAACGAATATATTGTTATAATGTAGATATTCAACCATCGGTCTCATTCAATAGAACATGTTCTACAACTATGAAAATTGTAGGAATACAATTTTATAGTAGTATATAATACAAAATCGTACTCTATGAAGAGCCGCACTGAACCAAAAATGGTCTCATTATAAAGAGGAAATGTTTTTAATTGGTTAGATATTGTTAAGAGTTTGATGGATTAATATTTTAACAGACAATCGATATTGCAATGGGTACTATTGTAAGCATTTAGACCGACTTATTTTTGTTCTCATACGTACCAGAATTCATTGAAACTCCTTCTCAATGACAAAACACTTTTAGAAAAAATCTTTACTTTCAGTTTCAGATATATTGATAATATCTTGTAAATCAATAACCATCAGTTCAGTGAGAGGTTTTAGACATAAGTCTTAGTGGAAACAAGAAATTCTGCTTCATATCCTGAGTCTCTCCTCTATATTGACACAGATTGTCGACTACAAACTACAATCTATAACACCTGTGATGATTTCAAATTCTCATGTCTTACCAGTTACAAAATTGTTTAATAACAATATTCACGGTCGTGCTTATGTACACTGTCAGAACTTCATTTGCAGAGGAGCCTAAATAGTACAACAAGAATACCGAACTCTGTGGCAATTAAAAAAATGGGATGTCTATAAAAAATAACTATACAAATAGCATTCAATCAATGGAACAAGTGAAAAATATAACAACCACATTCCTGACTTGGTAACAGTGTAATGAGAATGAATGACTATCAACTTTACGGTCGTCAGTACGATTTGGATAACATATATGATATTTAAAGAATAATACATAGCAAAATCCGTATCATATGTCGTATCATCCCGAGACACCAATATCAGCCCAAGGGCCTTTAGGCCCGAGGGATGATATTAGTCGAGGGTGATACGGGATGTGATACGGATTTTGCCATGTTTTATACGCTTTATCATATATTTCAACAGGAGAGTATTATATTATATGAACTGTTTTCTGATCCATAGCACTGGGTTGCCTTCAGTTCTACTTTTGTCTTGTTTTAAAAGCCTTAAAAGAACTGCTCAATTACTTATCCGAAGCACATGGGTTACCTTACAATTTGCGTGCTGTTGTTTCAAAAATATTTTGTTTATATTTGTATTTTTTATAGTTGCATTTAGTGTGCCAAAAAATATGAAAACTTGACGTTCGTGACGTCACATACCAAACAATGACGTCATTCAATAAATTGCGTCACGCCCGAATGACCGTTCTATTGGACCTATTTTGAGGAAAAATATTTCTTAAGCTTACATAAATAAAAATGGACTTTATGAAAAAAAAAAAAAAAAAAAAAAAAAGTTGGGATGTGATAAAGGGTGTGATAAAGGGTGTGCATCAAAGTTGCATCAAACAGCAGGCTATTTATCAAATATTCAAAACTACTGTATTTACTACTAAACATATGATAAATATTTATATAAATGAAGATGTGGTAGGATATCCAATAAAACAACTCTTCACAAACAAACAAAAAAATGACACAGAAATTAACAACTATAGTCACCTCATGGCCGTCTATTTCTCACTATTTTCATATTTGCAACTGATTTTAAACACAAAAATGTTCTCCTTTCTAGGGAGTTAAATATTCTCGGCAAATGAATGGTCGAAATTAAATTATGACGTAAAGTTTTCTCGACGTTTTATGAATTTCCTCTTGTGACGCCATGGAAAGACAACCATGCCTTCTGACGTGACATATAAAACATACAACTTTCTGCAAATCTTTGAAAAAGATGCGTAAACTTGTTTAGATCTCGTCTTAAAATCACCAGAGAAACAGATTTCACCACTGTATCGCGTGTATTACGATATTTCTCATCTCTCAACAGTTAAATTTAAAATATAATAACAGCTTGGCAAGCATTGTGTGTTGTATCATACAATTGAACTGCCACGAGTTTAAGAAATATCGTAAAACACTTGATGCAGTTGTTAATCAATATGTCTCAACTTAACTAGAGACATGTTTTCGCAGTCTTAGTTCCTGAAATAACAGAATAGTCGTCGAGTCTTATTTTTCAAATTATGATTTTTTGACTGACTGTTAATTCGCCTGACAGCTGATGATAACATGGCAGGAAACATTTATCCTATCAACGCATCAGGTCTTGCTCCTTTGTTAGCAACTTTTGACAAATAAAGCTAAAAATAATTCCCAAAGGTCTATTATTTAGTGGTTTTTTTTTTCTCTCATCAATCCATGCATATGCAAAAAAGGGTAATATGTATTGTAAATTTCTAACTAATTATTCAAATATCGAAACATAAAACCTATGATCGAATAATCATTTCATTTGATGACAATAGTTGTCCAAGTAAATTATATTTTACGATGAATCCGAGTTTTAACTTGAGAATTGGTAGTTTTCCTGACTTGTACACACATGCTTACTATCGACTGTTTTTCTCCATTTCTTCACTTGTTTTCAGATTTTTTTCTCCAAACTTGTACTCAATCTTGTCGTTAAATGTAGCAATTTCCTTTGCTTATATTAAATGTATCATATACTAAGTTATATACATTCATTTTGTTTTATTCACGTAGTTGCTTACCTTGTCATGTTTGATTTGACTCTGCAATATAAACATACAATGACCAAAATTATGACGAGAAGCATGCCTCCAGATGCAGCAGCTATCAACACAAATGACGGATTGTCTGAAAAAAGGATTGATAATAAACAGCAATACATATCTGACTTCATAATAATTTAATGTAATTCAAACGGAAATATGCATAGCTTTTTTAAACTATTTGTTTGTTTATTATATATGAGAACTTGCTTTTGACCAATGGCATTTTCAAGTTAAACAGCAAGGCATATTATTTAAATTCTGAAGTGACTATAATACACATGTACCAATAACACACATGTTTATGCTGTTGAATGATTACTTTGTGCATTCTTAAATCATTTAAAATCTAAAATATTATCCAATTCGTGTACCTTACCTTAATCATGTTAATAGAAAGTTAACTTTAAGCACTTTTATTTAATATATGAGTATGATTTTATTCTATTTAACTCAACACAACTTAAGTACATGTTTGTTCATTTTAAGCGGCAATAAGACACATGTGTAGGCATTATGTTATAGATAATGCATATTTTAAGGTTTTTCTTGTCGTAGAACACACCGAGGGGTGTCATGATTGATCAAATGAAAGACCGACCTAGGTGTGTTCTACGACAAGAAAAACCTTAAAATATGCATTATCTGACTTATATACCGTCAAAAAAATATTTTTTTTTATAAAGATTTGCAAAATTTAGTATCCTATTTTACCGACAACACTAAAGTGGGATATTCCTTTCTAATGCGTTCATGTTTTAATACGCCCTACGGCTATTTAGAATGTGAAATAAAACTCACAAATGAATCTAGATATAAACCTTTTAAAAAATATTATCCATACACAATAAAAAAATATTACTGTAACTGCATGAAGTAAGACACAAATGTATTGTTACCATCCGATAACGGTGTATGACAAATACAAGACACATTGTAAGTAATTTATTGTACTTAGTTTATGGAAAAGGGGGAAGGGTATGTTTTTTTTTTCTATTTGTAATGTCATTTCTATCGTGGAAAAGTGGTAATTTTTTTAACAATTTTAATTGGATCGAATGAAAAATTCAGAAATATTGTCTTTTGAAAAACAATACATTTTATTAACAGATAATCAGGATATAATTATATACCCTCCGCACCCGACCCTTTTCTGAGTTACGTTAATGTTATTCAATAGAATATAAGATTATCTTATTAGTTGATCATTTGATAGAGTAAAAGGTATACATAAATTTAAAAAAGTTAAGAACTGACACGAAGACGAATATAAATACATGTAGGTCACAGTATGATTTCCTATTCAGCGTTTATCGTCCTGAACATGCATGAAATATTTGCCACTGAACGTTAAGCAAGCAACCAAAAATCAATCAACCTATTCAGTGTGACTCAATAAGATTTTCAAAATCTAACACACGAATATGTTAAATCTGGCTTTTCATTTATGAAAGTCTATATTAAAATTCATCTCGCATATATGATAATGTTTCTTTATTGTAGCGATAAATTAACAAAACTTCACGTTATTTGTTTCTAAAATTAAAATGCGGGCAATGAAGGTTTCTTTTACATCCATTATCGATTGAACTTTAAAAAATAAATTTCCAAATCGGGAACAAAAAACGAATAAAATTTTGAAGTAAATTATAGATTGCATTTTTATCAAGGAAAATAATGACCTCACACAGGTCATTATTTTATGCCTTTGAGCATATTTCATTGAAACATGGTATCGTCCGGGTTGATTCTGAAAAAGAATGAACTGTCGTTCTGAAAGAAAATAACTCCATATAGGTATATAATTTTTGTGAACAGATTTTGTTTGTTTAAAAAATGGATGTGAATTGACGGTTTCTGTTTCTAAACTTCTTTTTAACTTATTCCTAACCTGTTACAGGCATTTCCTTATTATGTAGAAAATATTTGCTAGAATCTGTTCTTAAAGCTCACCAAACATCTCGTTTGTTGTACATAATTATTCGTTCTATGCTAAAATTGCTGCTTTAAAATTGTATAGATGCAACTTTGAGGAAACGTCACAGGTTATACTTTATTAAATGGAAACTGTGGGTCTTTTATAATATTTCAGTACACCAGTTAAATTTACATGGTAATTCAAATTTTTATAATACAAAAAGAAGCTTTCGCATGTTTTGGTTCCCACCGCTGACATATTTGGGCTGAACCATATTTGATACGTCGTTTTGAAACTTTTTGTTCACCATGCTAACCTTCTTGTTAAAGTCCGTAATTGATTAGACAAACCTTCAATTGTTTTAATTCGAATTCCATTAATGAGTTAATTAGTTATATTTAGATGAAACGATTATCTAGCGTTCTAAATGAATCTTCTGTTGTCTTTAATATATATTTTATCTGTAAGCATATGTATTACCATTATTAGTTGTTGGGGAAACAGATGGATTGCAAAGATCCTGAAAGATAAAAAAAATAATAATAGAAAAACAATAACAAAAAGTAAAATCACAAAAATACTGAACTTAGAGGAAGATCAATTGGGAAAGTCCATAATCACATGGCAAAATCAAATAACAAAACGCATCAAAAACGAATGGACAAGAACTGTCATATTCCTGACTTGGTACAGGCATTTTCAAATGTAGAAAATGGTGGATTAAACCTGGTTCTATAGCGCTAACCCTCTCACTTTTGTAATGACAGTCTCATCAATTTCCGATATTTTTACATTGATGCGTTGAATAAACAGACACAATAAATATAATAGTCAAAATATGGGTACATCAGTCATCATCGTTTAACAATTTTAAAAGGAACAATTTAACAGAACACAAAAACATCTATTATCTACGAACACATTTATTGAGTGTCTGACGTCAGAAAATTTTATACGTCACATAAATTTGTCGTTCAATGTGCGTACAAACAATTTTAAAATTTTCCTTGGAATGTTAGTATACAGGGTTAAAAAATCAAAAGTATGTAAGAATAAATTTAAGAAATAGACCGAGATTTAAACTAGTCCAAAAGTTATATATAGAATTTATAAGAATCCAAAAATAGTTAATACCACTACGCGATTGAATGATTTTGACGTTTGTGGTTCAACGTATATTGTAATTCATAATAGAAATATATCATAATGACATATAATAGAACAATATCATACTGACGGGATCTTTTAAAGTACAGAGTCACGTTATAAGAACAAAAGAAATACAAAAAGTCGCAAATACAAAACAAACCACAAAAAAATGAAAGCCAATACAAACACATTGACGAGATGTATAAGTACCGAGCCACGTGAAACGGATATCACATGAAACCATTTAACAGTAAAAGTAATATTAATAATAGAACAAAGACAAATGAAAGAACTATAAAACACGTTGTTAAGATGATAAACAACATCAGTACGAAGAATCTATACATCAAGACCATCGTGTATTATTTGAGAAGTTGATACGGAATATTTATCAACAAGGTCTTGGTACCTTCCGATGAACTTTTTTAGAAAAAGAACGAGACGTTCTTTGACATACCCCTGTTTCATCAACTTTCTACTCAGACACTGATGACGTATTACAAAGTCTGAGTAGGAGCTGCAAGCTCTTGAATATCGAATAAGTTGGGAAATATATATCCCATATGCAGGTGAAGTTGGTATATTGCTACTAAGGTGGGGGAAATTTATGATTTCAAAATTAAAATCGTCTCGTTTGTCATAGATTCTGGTACTGAGATGACTGTGTAAGTCAAATTCGAGATATAAGTCTAAAAATGAGGCGGAGGAAGCCGTGTCTGTTGTTTCTTTAATCTCTAGTTCTGGGGGATATATTAATGGAACCCAATCAGAAAAGTTCGGATTGTTTATGGAAAGAACATCATCAATATATCTGAAAGTGAAATTAAATAATCTGGCTTCTTTGATTCTCTTGTTTTTTACAAGTGTCTGGAGGAACTCCGATTCATATGAAAATAAGAAGAGGTCGGCAAGAAGAGGCGCACAGTTTGTTCCCATAGGAATGCCGACAATTTGTTGGAAAAGTCTACCTCCAAACTCAACAAATATGTTGTCGATAAGAAACTCCAGCATACTGACCACTTGTTCTTCTGTGTAGCATATCTTACCTTTTTGTTTGTCACTATTTACGAAATATGCCTTATGAAATCCCAAAGTAATAAATTTATAGCGTATGCTACCATTTTTATGTTGAAAGAAACAACTTCAACCAATTCTAATCGTTGTTGAAGCTATTCATTACAGTAGTGTTATGTTATCTTGATAGTATATTACTTAATGTTGTATGTGTGTCTTTCATCATCTTGGATTGTAAATAACAGAAAACTAATAAATATTAGTATTTTTACATGCTTTGATTATGTTTGCTTGATTTTTAATGTTTTTAAATTTGCATTTTAAGGGGCTGTAATTCTGAAATAGTGCATTTTCTGAAGGAATCTACATGTAATTTTAGCCATCGTTTATTGATTAAATTTAAAGATAAACATTCCTGTTACCAAATTTTATGTATAACTAGATCAGTTATTCATTTGAAACAAATTGAAACAAATTGAAATTATAGATTTGGCTCATTCAAATTTTTATACATAAAATCTGTAGAACAAGTATTTTATTCTACATGACGTTGAAAATGTAATCTTCATAAATATAGTAAATCAACTTGATTATGGGAGAAGAAGAAAAATGATGACTAGGTAAACAATATTTAGAATAGGATAAAATCGCCTTATATCATTACATGCGTGATATATAAAATGCCGTTAACATCTAGTTCGATTCATTGATTCAGTAACTAAAGTTCCCAATTCCCTAAGCAAAAATGTCCTCAGATGCATGTGACTGTCATTTAAAGGTCTAATTTGCTCATATAGCTTTTCAAGTGTTTCGGAATCATACATTATTGGTTCTTAAAAATTCCAATATGAATGTTGCTGGTGAAGGTTTAAACAAAAAAGCTCATCCAGCGCATAAAATTTTACAATCGATTTTTTTTCTCATTTATACGGTAGTAACAGAAACAAATTATAACATACCTGTTCAAAGCACGCAATAGATGATGAATTGCATGAATAGCACTTTGCATCATATATTATAATGCTGACTGATCCTCCAAAATTTGTGCCATCATATGAAAGACTGATTTCATATCCTTCTGCCACAATGGTTTCTGTTGTTGTTCTGTTGCTCCTTGAGGGCATCAAATCTATAGATACCATGAAAATATTCCTGAAATGCGCTTGCCGAACATCGTCTTCAGGTATATATTTAATGGAGTCCGTTACTTTCTGCAGTAGATAAAAGCTTTTCAGTGTAATAAAAATAGAATAAAATTTCAAAATAAGCACGTGAAAAAGATATTCAATTGACACCTTCATAAGTTTTGAAAAGAAATTTTTGATACTGTCTCACGACATTCTATAAGTATAAGTTGATGTTTAATTTTCAAAATGCATTTGGACTGTTTTTCGACAACTATGCAGAATATGGTTTGGAACAATAGTATATTGGTGCTGCACATCTTCAAGTTATTGAAAACCTTGCACGGACAAGATCATGATAACATTTTTTAAAAATAATTTCATTTTGTATGTAACGCGTCTTCTGAATGGCTGACGTTATTATGTTTATCAGCTCATAGACATAATTTTGTCATGTGACTATGACGTCATCAACGTTTTTGTTTTATGATTTACGCCAGTTTAAAATGGAATTTAGAATTAAATTATAAGAAATGACTGTAATATTTTTTCTGTCTATTCAAAATAACATAAAAAATGTGGTGCACACTTATAGATAACCCGCTACGCTGGCTTTCATTAATTTTTGTTGGCTAAACTATAACCTTTAATATATTTTGACATTGTTTGTCGCAGGGTTAACGGATAGTTGTTGAATTGGTTGTCTTTCACATTTCCCTTTTTTTCTACAGGTTATTCATTGTGTACGCCCGAATCCCGAATATGCTACCATAGAACAAACATGAGGTATGAACAAAAGATTTAACTCAAAATCTGAGAAAACGTACAATGTTGTTTTTGCCTTTGTCTTACGATTGGAAAACATATAACCTTAAAAATATAAATCGGTTCGTCTACCTTCATAATATATTGACGAAAAAAAGAAAAAAACTCGAAAAGCACCACGGGAATTCAACACGCACATGCCAAAGTAAAACTTATAATGAAATAGCAAAAATACTAAAACCTATGCAAATACAAACAAATCCACAAAAAACTACAACGAAGACTTAAGGCTTGGCAATCGACGAACTGCAGTCAATACTATGACGGATGTAGACAATACTTTTCAGTTGTTTTTCTTTGTAATACAATTTCGACCAAGGGAGAACTAAATTTTTAGTAGTTTTTCTTATTCAGGTTTTAATACAACCTTAACGGTGCATCATTTTATTTGATCTAATAAGATTAGCTTATACTTGTTGCCATACAAATACAATTAAATGTTTTTTTTATCACAGACAAAAATTACATTACCTGTATTTGGCACAACATTTTGGAATTTTGGGTCCTCAATGCTTTTTAACTTTGTACTTGTTTGGCTTTCTAACTATTTTGATCTGAGCGTCACTGGCGAGTCTTGTGTAGACGAAATACGCGTCTGGCGTATTAAATTATTAGCCTGATACCTTTGATAACTATTGAAGCTTATCATCGTTACCTTGACTATTGTCATTATGATCAACATAGTTGAGATATTTGAGTCCGGCGTTTTGGCAGAGCGTTTTTATAATTAGTGCACACAATCATACTATTGTTGCGTACGACAGCGAATGGTATTGACTTGTTATCAAATATGAATGTTTTATATGAATATGTAAAGTGCAGAAACTATACGATTGTTACATTTATTAATCAATTTATTTTACTGTTCAAAATCAGGCTACCAAATATTGTATTATTTGTTGCTATTTGTCATTCTCTTAGTATATCTGAGTTGTACAACAAATCAGATATTGGTGGTTTGTATGGTATACTATGCGGTATGGGCTATGCTCATTGTTGAAGGCCGTACGGTGACCTATAGTTGTAAATGTCTGTGTCATTTTGGTCTCTTGTGGACAGTTGTCTTATTGGCAATCATACCACCTCTGCTTTATATATATGTTATACTGTGCTGTATAATGGCGAAAACTTTAACCTTTTTGTATAAAGTTGTTAGACAAAAATACCGAACACCGAGTAAAATGTGAAACGAAATAACCTTATCAATAAGCAAAATCAAAGGGTCAAACACATCAAAAAATAGAAAATAACTGTCATATTGCTTATTTGGTAGAGACATTTCCTTATGTTAAAAATAGTGGAGTAAACATAGTTTTATAACTAGCTTAACATCTCACTTGTATGACAGGCGCATTAAATGTCATTATATTGACAACAATAAGTGTACAGAACAGGTATACATAATATGTAAAAAGTGTCAAAACTGGGGTAAAGCCTCCAAGATTGTCAATATTAAAATATATTAAAACACTTATTGCATTCAACAGTTTTTTCCTACTCGCATCAGATACTAAACATTGCAACATATATTACCCAATCGATGAGAATAGTGAACATTACACTTACAGCAATAACAGGCAATTGGCATATCATATTGATAGTAATGAGGATTACAAATAAATATGTCTTTAAACAAAACTCTTCCTGAAAGCTCAAAGCTTTGCAAATAGTTTTAGGTGCAACAGAATCAGCGTTTTATAATCTTCGTACTATAATGTTACCTGAAAATGCTTTATGTTGTACCATACGGTCTTTGAAAGGAAATTACCGAAGATATTTGGGTTCCTGCAGTCACGTGTTTCAGGTGTACAAAGTCCGTCGAATGGAAGACTGTAACTTGGCGGGATTGTAATTGTTTGAGAGCAGTCGTCCCCAATATAATTGCCATTACATTGACAAGCACCTAAATAAATAAAGTGCTTTTGTAAACTCATTTCGCCTATAATGATGTTACTCGTTACTCTTTTTTCAAAATGACATGGATTTTAAAAAATATATATATAAATAGATACTATATGATAAAACAAAAAACAAACGCGAAATAAAAAATAAAAGTCCAAGTGCTTGTATTTGCGATATGTGCCCTTAAACATTTGGCTGGTAATGCATATCCCTAAAATTATTGGTTCCTTTTTCTTTCTAAAAGTATGAAGAATTAACGAGGAATGTATAAGTTAAAAAAAAAAAAAGTTTTTTAAACTATACATATTAAAATCGTAAAACCAGCAGTTAGCAAGCAAAATTTTCAATGGCACCACATTGTTAAAAGCAGAGAATTTATTTGGTATTGTTTTGCTTGTATAACTAGATTTTTTTTCGTTTGGAGAGCGATAACGTCTTTATTTAGAACGCTATAGGCTTATGAATGTCAAAAACGAAATGATTGAGATTAGGAAAAGGAAAAGAACTATGAACTCAGAAAAAAGTTTACCTCGTCACATTGTTTGTCTATATAAAAACAACACCGTATCCAGCGATTGTCTTTAGTTTACTTAATGCTAATTGTTTTACTATGCAAACAATTGAAAATTATAGATGATCTTTGGAAATCTCTTTTTAATATGTTTCATCTTAATCGGTACCGATTCATAGATTGACAGGCGATACAGACATTTTCGAATTATTTAAGATCATTCCCATATGTTGTATCTCTGTCTTATGAACTGTAATCTTACAATTTCATGTTGACGTATCACTTATCAAACTTGAATTGCTTCCCGTTGTGTAGGAGTAAAAACACTATGAATTTGTGGTATACATAGACAACATGCGTAATCAAATTAGAAATTCAACATTTTCCATAATTTGAAACAATGCATAAATTCTAAAATATTAACATAAAAATACGAACAAAATAATTTTAGAAATACGTTCTTACACCAATATTGGTGTCATCTAAATATCATGTACCTTAGTGACGTAAGGGAAATTAAAGATCATGCATTTGAACTCTAAATTTGTAAACTAAATTGTAGACTTAACTCTTCCCATTCCATTTTCGTCCAGTACATTTGTCTCCAACGCATTTTTCATTATAACAGGTAGAAGAAAAAATCAATTTTACCCATTGTACAGTTTCCATTTTCACTACAGTTGTTAGGACAGAT
The DNA here is from genome assembly GCF_963676685.1 of Mytilus edulis. NCBI lineage: Eukaryota > Metazoa > Mollusca > Bivalvia > Mytilida > Mytilidae > Mytilus > Mytilus edulis. The sequence continues at coordinate 7,479,706 of NC_092344.1, forward strand.
GAAGCTTGTAACATATTCCACCAACGTCTGTGATCCTTCTGTTGTATTTAGAAAGTACAATGACTCATTTCTTAGTAGTTCGGTCATAATGTAAGTCAGCATTGTACCAATAGTATCAGAAAGGAAAGTTGTATCCCCGACAAGCTTTTGAAAAAAAAATATTTGATATCACGTTACAACTTTAATATTAAAAATATCAAATTATACCTAAAGATCTTATATTTTCATTTGATTTTATAAAAGCCAAATACAGTTAAAGCCATAATCTATTGTGTCTAACTATGACTTGGGCATTTTTCATCTTGGAAATAAACATTTTTTTTTTTTTTTTCATTTTTTCTAAATACTGTTAAATGTGACTAGGCAGTTTGTAATTAAAATGGTATTATCATTTCGGCTTAATTAGATATTTGTTTGAATTCCTTCTCATTTGGTATAACATAGCTGAACTTTTTATAATGTTTATTGATGTTTTTATAATATGTTTTAGAAAAATTCTCAAACTTTGTGTTGGTTAAATGACTTTATTTATGGTTACCTTAATATCCAATACGCATGACTCCACAAATTCGTCAACCGATACATCTACCAAATCGACCAACTCGGGTGGAAGCGCTTTCTGTATTTTGTCCATGCAAGTCTGCCATGCGATTTTTTCTGTCCAGCCACTTCTACATGAATCAGGAATCTGCAAATTAAATAAAGATGCTCAGTATTTGTCAAGCACATATTCTTTTACTAATTTCTCACTTTTCCAAAAAGCATTTAAAAAGCATAAGATTAATTTGAAATGAAAAAAAGGTTAATAAATTAAAAGGTTCTAAGCTATCTTTAATAAGTCGGCATACATTTCTAAAGTAGTATGTATATGTATATATTTCGTTCATGATATTTATTAGCAATCTTTAGTTAGTCTTAATACATATATATTTCATTATGTAATGTTATAACTTCCCTGTGAAACAGATGATAACATACCGTCACTTCTGTACTAACACTCTCGTCGTATGTGAAACACGAAATGTCAATAACTTCATTATCTTCAATAATGTTGCGCCGTTTAATTTTGTCGACTGAGTTAACAGATTGCGTTTGCCTTTGAAATGCTGAACATGAAGTATAAAATGGAGTTATCATCTCTTCCTCAGTCGTAATGGCTTCGGAACAAAATACTGTTATATCAGTTAAATTGCACTGTACAGTGTTGAAATCATCTAGTGTGATAGTAGCTTGTCTTTCACAAGTACAGTATCGTGTAGAATTGATTTCTGCAACATTGTTGCCGATTTCATCGTCTGAGTTATTATGAGTTTCGATGCAAAACAATTGTTCACCAACCATTGTCGGGGTTATTCTACAAGAAAAGATAAAAATGAGTAAGCAAGTTAATCATCCATTAAACTTTGATGTAAGAAAATGCCGTTTGAATATAAAGACAGAAAGACTGGTAATATTGCCAATGGATTCTCCAGTTAAACAAAACGAGTCGGAAGCAAACAACTTTAGATCATCTGAAGACCTTCAACAAAAACGAACGAACCATACTGGATAACAAGCTATAATAGTCGCTGAAATGACGATAAAGCAGATTCAAACGAGAAAACGAATCGCTTGATTTTTGTACCAAACACTAAACGAAACAAAAAAACAAATATAATTTACTGCAACAAACGAAACCTCTGAAAACAGGCCCCAGACTTGGGATATGCACATACAGAATATGGTTTGGTTCAACACGTTTGGATACTAGTGTCAATAGATAGAATAAGTACACACTATAAAAATCAGGTAACAAAAACATTTAAGATACAACGTTCAGATAGGAGATCCTTAAATGAAAGTTCTAAGCTTAGAAAACAATTTTAGGTACAATCAAATAATTTTCTTTACATTTACAAATAATAACAAAGGACGAAATATTAACCAGCACACATCCAACATCCAATGAATTGAGAGTAAAACGTCAATAAAAGTCTTGCACGTTAAAGACACCCTTGTAGATTTCGAAAAAGAGCAGGCTAATGCCGCTACAAGGCAGCACTGGCACTCGCAAAGTGGAAAGGGATTAATATAAGTTGCAAAACTTGTATCCCAATCCACTATAATTAAATATGTTTAAACTAAAAAGTCAAAACAAAAATATGTTGTGCAATAATGTAAAGCCTTTTTCGTTCTCAGGTAAAATTGCAATAATATTATGGTATGTATCAATTTATTTACAAAATAATCAACATGAATACACTGATAAAAAAAAAACTATATGCAAAGATCTAGTGACAGAGTAACATTTGTTATGATATTGTAATTATTGTATTTATTTATGTTGGCCTGATTTGTGTTGTGTAGCCTGATAGTTGTTTACAGAATAATATTAGAACTGTGCAGTTTAGAAATCACTGGAACAATTACAGAATGATTGGAACTTTCCAGAATGATCCTAATAAAAGATGCGTTATATAAACTTCTACATTTTACTAGAAACTTCCGTTGTAACTTTCTAGGATGTTCCATTATAGACTGTTCTAGAATCTTCCATGACAACTATATATATACAGACACTCAAGTTAAACTCTTGGACTTAGACTTAGACATCGATAGACATTAATATTCATAGCATTTGGATTGACACTTTTAATCTACAAACAGGCTTACTATCAGTACGCTCAGTGCTTTGATTTTTGTAATTTCCACTTGAAGTATTAACATTTTGACCCTTGAAAAATAATACCGTTTCAAATCAATTTAATTTGAGGACGTTATGGTTGGTCCTTTTTCAAAATGTTTTAACTCTTACCGTTTTGGATGGTAGGTTCATTTTAAGTATACTAGATACGTTGATTTTATAAATACCTCTGCTAACAAAAAGTGCGTTTATGATCTTCGGGTTTATCATTACACAGGAACAGGTAATAACAAACCTTTCTAAAATTATCCGTTTATAAATTTTTAAATTATTACGAAACTAAGATTTCAACTTCCTCAGGCAAAGTTGACTTTAGATAAATTTGGCTATTTATTTTAGGTATTTTTGACATATAGCTCTTCAACGGTTCGTTACCTATACATCCTCGGATTTCAAATGTTTGGCTTTGAGCGTTCCTGATGAAGGTAAATCCAGAAAATCGCTTCAAAGGCATTAAATTATTAAACGTGTTGTTTGCAAATTTTTTTATAACGACAAAAATCAGTTTTTTACGTTTAAATTCTTAGATTAGGCTGAGGAACATAATTGTGTCCCACTCCTTCATAATATCATTTTATTTGACCATGTTTGCATAATAGTTTATGCTTACCATTTAGTATATAAAAAAAAACAATTAGAGAAGATATCGGTAAGTGATTAATTTATTGATGTTTAAAATCATTGATTTGGATTGTTACGAATGACATAGCATCTATAACCTTTTATCACCAGTATTCATGATATCAATATAAAAAGTTACAGACCTGTTACTTTGTACGATTTGAAGAGCGTCTTTTCGTGATTATATTTTTGTAGTCTCTCTTTTTCCCCATGATAATAGATTTTCTCAGAATTGTCAGATAATCTAGGAATTACTCCAGATAATTATTTATTTATATTTAGAGAAATAAACTTAATTATCTCAAAAAAGCATATAGCTAAGAAAATCCCGGTATATCTGATACTTCTGAAAAAAAGCAGGATTATCTGAAAATTCCCGAGATAATCACCATTTATCTGAAATAGATACCAGGAAAGAAATTTTGTTGTTGTGCCAGACGCGCGTGTAGTCTAAAAAAGACTCATCAGTGACGCTAAAAAATAATAAAAAAAGGTAAAAAGGACAAAAAATAGTACGAAGTTGGAGAGAATAGGAGCAAATATTCATACAGGTTTTGCCAAATACACCAAAAATAATCTATTTCGGAGATAGAAAAGCATTATAGTATTTTTAATGAAACGGTGATGCTGTTTCCAATTTTTTTAGGTTTGATCATGATATTTTGGTCCTCTTTTCATAATTTTTTTTAACCTCTTATCTTTAACGATGTAAACTTATTAAACTAACGTCGTGTCCTTAAAGATTATCGTTAACATGGCAGTTGTTTTTCATTCGTTTTATGTGTTTAAGCTTAGATTTTGCCATTTGCTACAGGACTTTATGTTTTGAATTTTCCTTGGAGTTTTTGCATTTTTGATATTTTACTCTTTAATTTAATAATTTCATTTAGACTGATAGGATATTCTGTCTGCTGTCGTTGAATCCAAAACAGTTCTCAATTTTTACAAGAATCTTCAAATTGTTTATCTGATTGTCCTTGTTATTTCTGACTTTTGATTTTTTTTTTCTGTTTTTGGAAGTGGTATTGGTGTTCCTGTTTTCTAGAGAGAAAAAAACCAAACGGTCCAACATATTGTACAAAACTCCCTTAGCTTGGTTCAGGTCACCAGGTAAATGAGGTTTATGGTGGTTTTTTTTTCATTAATATCTCAGGAAAGAGAGAGCAAATTAAAAAAAGCTCCGGTTAATGAATAAATAAAAAGAAATCAAATATAACAAAATGGTAATTTAAGTAATCAAATACTCTTATAAATACATCGAAGAGAGGTAAACAAATAACAAAACAAATGCAGTGAAAAATTGGGGGTAAAATTGTTACTCTGCGCATGCAAAACCAAATAATACCTCCAGGAATCTGCAAATGCCTGGTCGTTGTTGATCGGTCCATTGTAACGATGAGTGAAATCGTCCGATTGGTCTTTTGTTGTACTTGGAACACCACATAGACCTCTTGCCTCGTTAATATCAAATATAGATGGTTTTATTGCAATCATTGATATAAACTTTGACCATCTTGATATCGTAAATTTGATTTCTGTTCCGGTAGGCAATGTTATCTACAAAGTAGGAATAATCACAGATATTTACACTAGTTTGAAAATATATAAAATAGAATTTACTCACTTTCAAAAGATTTTAATTGTAAAAACCAAAAATGTTTTTGAAAAATAATAGGTAAATGTTACAATAACTGGAGCAGACTAAAAATTCCAAACAAACATTCGAACAAAGACACCAACAGAAACTGTGTTGAAGTTAACAGCAAATTACAAAGACCGCAACAAAACATTTTTGTAGTTGATAGTATGTTGACAAAGATGACAATAACAAGTGGTTGTAGTTGATGGAACATATTGTTAATTGAACAAAAAAGTTACTACAAGGGTAAACTAAATAGAAACAAAACTGTTAAACAAAAATCTTTTTAATCCGAATCGCTCCTAACAATCAAACGTGATCGAGATTAAAACACAATGTTGAGTGCTTTACCAAAAGCTTTGAGATTTCAACCCATTATGTCGGAATTGCACTCAAATATTGTTTTTAATATAATGGAATTTTATGCAACTGTCATAAAATTTAGAGGTTTAGCTTGCTATCAATCCTGGTTTAATCCACCCGTTCCTACGTACGAAAAGATCATACAATTGGGAATAGAAATGGGAAATATATCTAAGACACAACAACCCGACAGTAGAGCAGATATAAGTAAGGTATATGACAGTCGTTTTTAATTCATAATGCAAACTGATGAGTTTGACATTTTGATTTTGCCAATTGCTACTAGCGGAATGTCTGTTTTGAATTTTCCTTGGAGTTCTGTTTTTTTTTTATTATTTTACTGTTATTGCTTAATGTTGTCTGTAAATCTGTATTTTTATGAATTATATTGTTAAAAAGTCTACAGCGGTATATCATTTTCAGTTTGTCTTATATATGGCCTACATTTCGGCATATACAATACGTTAAATATTACCCTAATTTTACACGCTAGTACTTGAATAATACATTAATATTTTAGACTGTAACAAACCTTGTAATTATTTGTATCATGTTCTATTACTAAATCCTTTTTATCACATCTTATAAGTTTAATATGAGGTTCTTGTAGTAAATGCTTCTGTGTTCTTGAAATCGTCTGGCATGTCCGTAAGACAAACAAAGAATTGCGACTTCTAACAGCTATACCACAATGACACGATGATCCTGCCCAACCAAATCCACAGTTTGTAAATAAAGCGTGCACCTGTTCAATAGCAGAAACACGATTGGTTTCAAAGGGAAACAACAAATTCTTGATTTACTAGTGTCAGATATTACATCGTTCTACATGTTTTATAAATCCGTTAGTGCTTAATTCTATCTTTTACAAATTGAACAATCATAAAAAACTTTCATTGTATTTTTACTGACGAATGTTTATTTGATGTATAGTTCGTACAATATTAATGTATGCGTTTGTATTATATGCATGCTCATAATATTATTACTAGTAAAGTATAATTTTCTTGTACTTATCACATTTTGCGTACATTAAGCAAATGAACTATGTTTAAGTTGAGAATTGCTGTCATTACGTTAAAATACAAATTATTCTTAATAAGGTTTTTTTTTCGCGACTTCATCGTAAGTAATATCTGATTGAGATAACGGTAAATCATAGTCATAATTTACTCGTTTGTTATATCAGTACATACCGAATAAGGACCTTTGTTATTCTTGTACATCACAAATTCCCCAACGTTCATATAATGATACAATCTCCCGTCAAAAGTAGTAATATGGGGGTCGTTATAAGACATACATTGCCTATCAATAAGAATATAATCCTTGTCTTTAACTGTGACCTGAAATAATGGACTTTATTTTCAATTAACATTATTATCATGATAATTTGAATGAAACAAAAATAAGGTAATACGACGGGTGCCACATGTGGACAGTATATACTTACTCGTCAGGAGCACCTGAGACCACCCCCAGTTTTTTATTGGTTGTCTGTTTGTCTTTTTCTTTTTTAGCCAAGGCGTTGTCAGTTATTTTCTATCCATGAGCTTAAAGGCAAATCACACTATTGTTTAAACGCATCGCTCTCGACGCCGCTATAGTGTCGTAACAGTATTATGACGTCGCCGTTCTCGAGGCCGTCGTAAAGGACAAGCTAGTGAATTTATTCTGTTTGTAGTCTAAATGGAACGTGTAACTTTTCAGCCCGGATACCCTCAGTCTTCCGAAGTAAAAGATTTGTAATCTGCAAGCCATAAATTATTTCTTCAATACGGCATGGGGCAGACATTCGTTTCCGTATACAACAAATGCAATTTAAAAATTTAGATGACTTCAACTTTGACAATTACTTTAGAATAAACTGTTACTATATGTAATGTTCAACGTTTCGATAGATTGATAAAACTATCAATGAATAATCGAAATACCTTGAAAAAATGTTATTATATTTTGTAGTTAAAACGTTTAATTCAACCCTATAGTTACAAGCATTGCAAGAAATGCTCCTGTGCTAGCAACGTCGTTCTATAACGTTAGTTATAGTTTCCGCCAAAAATCGATAATAAGATTATTTCCGTTTAGCGGTTTTAAAACATCGGTGATCCCCTTTTTTGTTTATGCTTTTAAAATCTCCCCTGAATCTGCAACTTATGCAGAAGTTCGAAGGAAAAAACATAAGTAAATTGTTTTTATTTCAAGAAAAATCTATAATAAATAGAAATTAAAAATGGCGGGAAATGTTCAAAGGCTTTGAAAAATAAGGTAACTGGGAAAAATAAATGTGTATAAGGTAAAAATTTCAATTGTTTGTTTTAGTTATACCTGTTAAACATCGTTATTCAATGATTTTGCCTTCTTTTATCAACTTAGAGCGCTTATTCTATATTTCGGTATAACGCGATTCTTTACTTTTTGATGACGTCATATCTCGAAAACAACATGGGTGACTGCATTTTATTTTTTTTTTTCGCTTAAAATATTGATATAAGTATGATCTTTCTACATGCAAAATTTCAATGAATTATTATTAGTAGTATAAATAGTGTGATTTTCCTTCCCTCTGGTATCTTTTGCTGATCTTTTGTAGCTACTTATTTTATATGTCTAAATATGAAATCTATATAAACCTTTATATCTGGAACTTGTACATCTCTCCAAATATAATTTGACTCCGATACGGCTATTGTTGATATCTTGAGAACAGTTGATCTGTCTTGAAAGTTATAGATTGAGTCACTAAATCCATGCACACGCAGTATTGTCTCACTTTTCCAATGCAGACTTTTTATACTTATACCACAAAACTGAGATTCAAAAATGATATATTTTTTTGCATTTTTGTTCCTGCATAATACTGATATTCGGTCATCCATTTGTTGATAAATGTAGAAATTCTGTTCACAGTGAGCTCTGACTTCGTCATGTGATGATATACATCCGACTGGTACAGTTGCAGTAAAGGTTATGTCGATTGATTCTCCCTCATTCACAGTATATTCATATTTTGCTGGCTGAAGGAAACATATAAAGAAGAGGTTATTGTGAAATAATATGCACACATGATTATTCGTAATTTTGCACAGTTGAAATATCAACAAAAGTAACTTTCAATATATTGACTTACATCTAGAAATTGACAACGAGGGTCGATTGAAAACAAAACTTTACGAAAAAAGAGATAATTTCAGCTTCCCAATTGTGGACTTTCCATTTCCATGCATACGGAGTATATATCTCCCAATTGATACGATGTGCCTGGGCTTGTATTTCCTATCATGATTTCCTTGATAGAGGATTGCTACTCACAATGAAGTTTTAACACCAAGAGTTCCAAATTGTGAAGTTGAAATCATTCCTTTGTAAATTTTACGGACGCCATCACGAGTTGGTTGACCGTTATGTAATAACCGTTTCACAGATGATATCGGATATGTTCCTTATGTCGTAACTACAATACCCTTTCCTTTTCACGAATGTGACATATCGAATGAGACTATTTAATGGATTTGTGATAACATAAGCAACACGACGGGTGCCACATGTGGAGCAGGATCTGCTTACCACTCCGGAGCACCTGAAATCACCGCTAGTTTTTTTGTGGTGTTCGTGTTGCTTAATCTTTAGTTTTCTATGTTGTGTGTTCTGTACTATTATTTATCTGTTTGTCTTTTTATTTTTGGCCATGGTGTTGTCAGTTTGCTTTCTATGTATGATTAAGACCTTCCATCTGTTATCTTTCGTCCCTCGTTCTCAGTAATAGTGAAATCATTCTATATATATTCAAACCAAATACTTAAATACAATGTGTTATAAATTAGTTTAATGGGATAGATACCTGTGGTGGTCAGATTATTTTTCAAAAAAATTGTTAACAAATATTACAATTGATTTGTTTTCTAATACATATTTTGTAGATAGACTTAATGTTATTTTCCACAATTTTTCGTGTTTTTTTTTTCAATTTTTCGTAAATTTTGTTTTTAATTTTAAGTACCAGCTATTTTGATGTTATTGAATTGAGAGGTACTCATAGGTATTCTCCAGATCTTATCTTATAGTACGTAATTTAACTATCGCGATAAGATAAATCGAATGATTCACTTGTACCAATGTAAGAATATATATAAATTGTTATACTGTTTTATAAGGTTTAAATAAAAAGTCACTTACAAAGATCCCAGCTTTATACGATTGACTATAGAGAAGGGATCCAGGTGTTGAATCCGTTGAATATCTCATACGAATAGCACATTTTACCTGTATGTAAAAAGATGTCAATATAGTTATTGTTTAATAGTGTAATGGTGCTTAATGGCTTGATATATATATTATGGACACATATATGTTACTGTAGAATATATGTTGCCATACAGATGTCTTTAGTTTATTTTTGTTGGTTGTGTTCTTGTCTGATAAACATTTTCTTCAAGATAAAAAAAAAACACATTAAGTAGTTTTAAAGTTCAACCCACCATTTTGATTTAATTAAATGTCCTGTACCAAGTCATGAATATGGCCGTTGTTATCAAATACTTCGTTTCTATGAAGGTTGACGGGTTGGGTTTTTTTTTGTTGCTTTTCCGTGTTCCTGATGTTTCTGTTGTTCCTTTGTATTTTTGTTTTCCATTTATAGTTGATGCGTTTCCCTCGGTTTCAGTTTGTAACCCGGATTTTTTTCTCTCAATCAATTTATGACTTTTGAACAGCGTTATACTACTGTTGCCTTTATCTAAATAATTGCAAATGTCATTTTGACATTTAAAAATAAAATTGGTATGTTTATAATTATACTAAAGAATACAAATCGTTTGAAGGTGAGTACCTCCATGTTCATCCTAAACTTATTTATCCAGTCGGCATCCCTCAGTACAGTAACATTGATATTTGAAAACGGTACATTCAAGTGGCTTTTTACAGAAACTCCATTTATGTACCAGTGAACGTCATAAACGTAGCTGCCTTCCGAAACATCAGCAAATCTACATCGAAATACTGGTAATAAGCTAGAATAGACCTGGTTATCATGTATTGGAATTTGAAAGCTTTTTCCTTCTATCAGCTCTGCATCCACATTTACTGGTGCAATATCTGTTGGAGAGTTAGCTATTGAAGTAGATGGATTGTGCATTAAATCAAAATGAGACATGCAACATTATCTAATGAAATTATTTTCAGTAAAAGTAAAATTTAATATAAAGATATGTATATTCAAATCAAATATTTATATATAATGTATGATAAATGAGACATCGATATACATGTCGTGGTCAGACTTTTTTCAAATAGTTAAATTTCGTTATTTCTTTCAAACAAAGTAGATATTTACATGCCGTTACCAAAGTTGAGAGTTCCTAAGTCACAAACTGAAATTAGTACTGACTGCGATGTATCATACCGTTTACGATAAAACCACTAATTTATATACCTCCACAAGAGCGTCCATACCATCGAAAGGTAGATTTTAAACGTGCAGTCAATGGTTAGTGTTTTGGTGGATATGCGATTAGAAAACACAATATATATTTTTTCATTTTGCCAAGCCTGCGAAGGGGTTACCACGAAACAATCAGATTATGATAAATGTTAAGCATTACTTATTTCGTGAAATTATTTGTAACCGCCTTATAGGAAAACATTTTTTTAAGAAAAACACAAAACAATTAGCCCCACATACCTTCAAGTTTGAATATTTTTAAAGCTGTTAGTTGGGCATGTGCATGTAATAGAATATAATATGTCGAGTTTGTTTTTTTCATTTTGCATAATCCTTTATTCCAATCCGCGTAATACAGATGAGTACTACTGACATCAATACCCCATGCTTGGGAAATGGTTATATTAGTCCTCTGTACATTTGATCCGTTAAGATAGGACGACTGTATTGGTAAACTATAGTACCACGCAGTCCAATAAATTTTGCTTTCTGCTAAATCTGAAAAATGCATTTCATATATTAACTATAGTTCAATTTTATGTCTGCCCTAGCCTTGAAGCCCTAAAATATTACTTATACTTTCTTCTTTAATTCTAAATTATTTTTTAAATGGGATATGCAAATATCCAAATTAATCAGACATGTTTTCAAATATGAATCACGTGACTCTTGAGATATTTATAGATTATCGTTGATCATCTCAACGAAATTGATTTTCTCGCATGAAACAGTACGGTGAAAGCGAGAAAAGCAATCGTTTTGAGATGACCCATGATAATCTTTTTACCTATGACGACGTTGTCTATTTCATGTCAATTTCATTAGCAACGCCACTGCCCCCTTAGTTTCTAGCGATATTTTTCCATCTCTAGAGAGTAGCATGATATGTGAAATTATCACAAAAAGGTAAGAGGAAAATGTACAAATTAGCGATAAATTCCGTTATACAAATTTTTCAAATGGATAGAAACACCTCTTTTATCACACGGAGACACTCTTCAAAAATCATTTTCCACGGAGGACGGTACTTTAATAGAAAGTGTTAAACTTCCTGGTGTTAGATGATGTTAATGCACGTATGCAGTGAATAAATTGTCATAGCGATCATATTTCAACTCGTGTTGAAAGTGCACTATTTGCCATACTGACGTTTGACAATGAGGGTCGGTTAAAAACAAAATTTTACGACAAAATAGATGTTGTGTATTGTGTTCTTTTATTTGTCTGTTTGTCTTTTTCTTTTTTAGCCATGGCGTGGTCAGTTAAGTTTCGATCTATGAGTTTGACTGTCACTCTGGTATCTTTCGCTCCTCTTTTTGAAGAAATTAAGTTAAAATAAAACTAGAGGTTCTAAAGAGCCTGTGTCGCTCACCTTGGTCTATGTGAATATTGAACAAAGGAAGCAGATGGATTCATGACACAATTGTGTTTTGGTGATAGTGATGTGTTTGTACATCTTACTTTACTTAACATTCTTGCAGCTTACAATTATCTCTATCTATAATGAACTTGGCCCAGTAGTTTCAGTGGAAAATGTTAGTTAAAATTAACAAATTAACTAGAAAAAATTGACTAGAAAGGACAATAACTCCTTAGGGGATCAATTGACTATTTCTGTCATGTTGACTTATTTGTAAATCTTACTTTGCTGAACATTATTGCTGTTTACAGTTTATCTCTATCTATAATAATATTCAAGATAAAAACCAAAAACAGCAAAATTTCCTTAAAATTACCAATTCAGGGGCAACAACCCAACAACAGGTTGTCCGATTCATCTGCAAATTTCGGTGCAGAAATATCTTGACCTGATAAACAATTTTACTACTTGTCAGATTTGCTCTAAATGCTTTGGTTTTTGAGTTATCAGTCCAATACTGCATTTTACCCTATCTTATATTTTTAGCTGTGGCGGCCATCTTGGTTTGATGGCCGGGTCACCGGACACATTTTTTAGACTAGATACCCCAATGATGATTGTGGCCAAGTTTGGATTCATTTGGCTCAAAAGTTTTAGAGGAGAAGATTTTGTAAAAGATTACTGAGATTTACGAAAAATGGTTAAAAATTGACTATAAAGGGCAATAACGCCTAAAGGGGTCACATAACCATTTCGGTCATGTTGGCTTATTTGTAGATCTTTCTATGCTGAACATGATTGCTGTTTACAGTTTATCTCTATCTATATTAATATTCAATATAATACCAAAAAACAGCAAAATTTCCTTAAAATTACCAATTCAGGGGCGGCAACCCAACAACGGGTTGCCCAACTCATTTGAAAATTTCAGGACAGATAGATCTTGACCTTTTAAACATTTTTACCCATGTCAGATTTGCTCTAAATGCTTTGGTTTTTGAGTTATAAGCCAAAAACTGCATTTTACCCCTATGTTCTATTTTTAGCCATGGCGGCCATCTTTGTTGGCCGGGTCACCGGACACATTTTTTAAACTAGATACCCAATGCTGATTGTGGCCAAGTTTGGTTTAATTTGGCCCAGTAGTTTCAGAGGAGAATATTTTTGTAAAAGTTAACGACGACGGACGACGGACGACGACGGACGACGGACGCCGGACGACGGACGCCGGACGACGGACGCCGGACGACGGACGACGGACGCAAAGTGATGGGAAAAGCTCACTTGGCCCTTCGGGCCAGGTGAGCTAAAAAATATAACTCAAATGGGTGTCCTTATGCGATTAAGTAGACTTAGTTGTAGATGACTTTAAATTATCATCAATATGTACACAGCTACTTTTGCATAGGTACTATTTCTGTACTAAAAATTTGTAATACTGGAAATCTACTTTTAAAATTCAGTACTATTTTGTAACTCTAAAATTATTGAAATATTTAGGTACCTGTATTTTACAGTACTTTATTTGTACTTGAAATTTGTGTACTACAGATTTTTGGCTACTACCGTTACATTTTCAGCATTTTGAAAGTTTTTCTATTTCAAATCTCTTATAGTTATGATTTCCAAACATGGATTATTGTATTATTTCTGTACCAAAATATTTAGTAAAAATCAAGTACTGTAAATTACAAGTACCTAAATAGTACAATAGTTTTAAAGTAAAGAAATAGTACTAAATATTAAAAGTTAATTTCCAGTACTGCATTTTTTTAGTACAGAAATAGTACCTATGCAAAAGTAGCTGTGTAGGGAGGTACATAGTTTTGAACATCACAATATTGAGATCGTCAGGGATTTATACAGGATGCTTGCATAATAATTACATTAAAATCACTTCTTAGACAGTCTTCACTCTGAGTGTCAGCCCAGGCTTGTAAAATTGTTATCGGGCCTGTAAAAATCATATCTACAGGCCAACAGAATCAAACTTAAAATTTTCAAAATCTGAGCTCTGTGCCTGTAAATTTAACAGTTCATTGTGAAGACTGCTTAAAATCATGTTTTAGATTGTTTTACTTGGAATGCAAGGACAGAGATTCTACTCATAAAACACATTTACCTATTGCTAGATTATCAAATCGATGATTTGAAGTATAGATAGTTTGGCATTCACCTCCGTCCATAGTGCATTTAAATGCCTCTCCTTGAGTATTAACGCAGTAGACCAGTCTGAAAGTTTATATTTTAAATTATCTAACCTTAACAAAATGTTATTCCCAATTTTTCAAGTAAGTTTTTATTGTTTCTTCAAAATGGTAGATATTTTTATTTTTTTATAAATCCATTAGCAAAGCAATTGTCTGTTTAACAAGTATGATATTCAACAATAAACTTAGTGTCTGTACCGATTTTTCAAGTAAGTTTTTATCATTTCTTCAAAATTGTAGATATTTTTATTTTTAATAAATCCATTAGCAAAGCAATAAGCCCTCATTGTAATAACAATTTATCTAAACATTTCAGCATTATATTCAGTTTATGATTAAATCTAATGTTTGAAAACTGCAATATTAGATAATTAGTATATTTTTTAAAACGTGTAATAATATTAACATTACCAGGGGGTCGGTAGAAATTTAAAAAATCATAGAGAATTTCTCGTGTTCAATGCTCATTTCGGGGTATTTTTTTCTTTTTTTAACCATTTTTCAATCAGACTTTTTTTAATTGATTTTTATTTCTTAAAACAAGATATTTGCTATAAAAGATCCTGACGTAAAACAGGACATGCAAACCAGAAAACAAAGGCCTAATTTATACCAATAACATTTACAAAAAAAAAAAAACAAATATGATAGATATGAACCAACGGAGGAAAATCTCTGCAAATGAATAATTCGACATCATTGAATCTATATTCGTGTGATCTTCAATTTAACCTCTTATCGAGATAAGGGTTCAGCTATTAAAAGGAAAAATATGTCAACGTTGAAAGTGAAACAAGGGTAATCCATTAGGTTGACTGAATCGAACCACAGAAACTCGTTCGTATGCTGATAAAAACTATGACTCCTTCTGCTGTTGTCTGTTCTATGGTCGGGTTGTTGTCTCTTTGACACATTCCCCATTTCCATTTCCATTCTCAATTTTATATTGTAATATGAAATCGAACAAACCTATAAAAATACAAATGGACGTGTTCTCTGTCTATTAATATTTATATTTGAATCGCCGACAGGCTTTTGAATCGCAACGACATTTAAAATCAAACTAGATATTATATTTATATACATATGCATATTCCTTGCACTACAATATGTTGTTACTTGTGTCTTGACATTGCACAAGGTCGTGTTTTCCTCTGACTGTTGATTACATTTATACAAATTTTGCAATATTAATATACCACCTATGTAGCTTTAGGTTAAAATAGATATAGAAAGATGTGGTTTGAGTGCCAACTCTCGATCCATGTCGGAATTTGTAAAATGAAACCATTAAAGGTCAAAGTACGGTCTTCAAACGGAGCCTTGACTCACAAAACATAGTGTAGAACTACATTTGAAGGAAGATATCCTTTCTTTGAAATAAACGTACATCATTAATGATTTAACTAATAAATTACCTGTTTGAAATATCTAATGCTAAGCCGGTGGGTGAAGGAACGTCTATAGAAAATTTTGTACTTGAACCATTGAGATGCGATCTATGTATCCGATCTCCTCCCAATTCCGCCCAATATAGATGGTCATTGATATTATCGACAGCAATACCTGTGGGATTATTTGCACCTGTTATAATTACTTGTGCGGTTTTCTTTCTGCCTCGGTATTGTAACCTATTTGAAAAATAGCATATCATTATGTTTACCAATTTTAAACCCAAGTCTGTGCTTAAAAGTAGTGTCCCATTCCCTGCATTTCTTGAAAATGTTCTGTTCTCTGATTCAATGCGTTCAGAAATTAAACAATATAATGACCATGTGGAGCTATTTACTGTTTGGGTTTTGTTTTTTTTGTTTTTTTTTTTGCGATATTTTCTTTTTATGTTACATTTGCTGTTTTACTATCACTGTGCCCAAGTCAGAAAAAAAGTACTAAAATTTCCAGAATAAAAAACAATCAAAACATTAAGCGTCTTATGTTATATGATTATCTTTGACCAAGTTGGAAAAAGTAGACAATACATCAATCATATTATGATGCTCTAGACATATTTTAATGCTTGGCTTTCAAGGTTTATGGTCTCGAAAATTACATATGAATATTATTAAATAAACTCATTTTGATCCTGCAGTAATTTGTACCATAACGCACAGTAATTTTGCATTAAGTATGATCTGGTCTTGTAAAAATCATTATCTAGTTGTTCACCAAATTTTTTCAAACAACCAATATTAATATTTAGGAAGATGTATGCTTTTAGGTAAATGAAGATCATGTGAAATTCAATACCTAATCATAAAGTATAAAGTTGGAAATAAGTGTAAGAAATTATAGATTTAAAATTCTATATTCGAGATAAATAATCAGAATACAGGTTGTTTGTTATGAATTTCAACTAGTGAATTAAATCATAATAATTCTGCAATTATCTACGCTTAACTTGGATTGACAAACATAAATAATAATTATTTATTAGTTTTTTTGTTTTGTTTTGATAAATTTTATTATAAAACTTTGTAAGACATATTCATAGACTTTTATCAGTGTCACTAAACAAAACATTTCTTCGGATTGGTTATCGTTGAATTTAGATATTTAAAGAATACGTATTCTAATGCAATTAATTTGTTATCACGAGTTTGATTATTTTCGCTAAACGTCGCTAGGTAAACTAAAAATGGACAGTAAAACATTTGTTCAAGTTTTCAGGCTTTAAATGAAATAAAGATACCTCCTTTATCCGTTTTCGTCAAAAGGAATCACTGATGACTCGTATTTGACGGAGCTTACCTTGATATAGTGCCTATGTGATAATCTGACCAGAAGATGTAATGGTTCGATGAATGGTAGTCGAGATACAGAACATGATCATATCCATTACCCAAGATGGTAATATTTTCTGTTTTTGTATCAAATAAACCAATTGCTACACGGTAAGAAAACAGTAGCTGTGGATATGTCTCTAAAATAGAAGGTTGGTTATAAAAAATCTAACATTTGAAATAATACCAAATCTTATTCAATTACTCATACTAGTAGCATTTCATGTTTGTTTATTGCTCAATGTTTTCAGTTTTTAGTCGTGTCCTTCGATTATCAATTGTAGTTTTCATGATTAATTAGTCTTCTTCGGAACGAACGATAAAAATATTTTTGAAGAGTTTACATGTTTTTTGTTCCATTCACTGATAACTTCATCACATTTTGTTGTATAAAACCCTTGTTATATTAACAATGAACCTTTAAAATAATTTGCTTAATATATTAGAAACCCTGACCATTTCCATGATGGTGTTGTAACTTAAATAATCAATTTTTTTTTATTTTAACGTGAAAATATATAAAAGAATTTACAAAAAAAGAGAAGAAGTTTGTGAAAAAAGTAAAATGACAAATAAACCGAACTCTAAGGCGAATTCAAATTGAAAAGTCCCTTTAAATATCAGATGACACAATAAAAAAATCATATTTCGGACTTTGATGCTCCTTTGACCCCTATTTGAGAAAGTGTGTATGTTTCACATTTTTTTTGGTATTCCCGTGTCTTTAGTGTCGTTTGAGGTTTCAATTAACTTAATTTACGCATAACTGGTAATTTTTAATAGGGTATCTCATCATTACAAAATAATCATTTTTTTCTTAATTTGCAAAGATGCAACTACATTTATTCGCTCTGGAAGTATGGCTAAATTTCCAAATTTCTTATTAAAACGGGATATCTAATCTTCATTCTTATGGCAATGTTGTTTATAGAACTCGTAAATTTAGATACGAAACAAAAGGTCATCTATTGAGAACCGTTGTAAAATCTTGTAAAAAAAAGACATGTGCAACTGAATTTTACAGTTTTTGTCTAAAAATGTGTTAAAATATGACATTATAAAAACAGATATGGTATGATTGCAAATGAGAAAATTCTACACAAGAGACCAAATGACACAAACAATTAACAACTTTAAGTCTTCAACAATGAGCAAAGCCTTTCCTTATAATGATCTATAAAATGTTTCGAAATGACAAATGTTAAACAACTCAAACGAGAAAACTAACGGCCTAATTTATGTACGAAACAATGATAGAAAAACAAATATTCAACACAGCAACAAACGACAATCATGTGCACTAAATTACAAGCTTCTGAATTGAAACAGGCACATGCAATATATTCCGGGGTTAAACATGTTATTGGGCGAACAACCCTCCTCTTCGCTTTTTTTAACAACCATCTATCCTGTCTAAATAACTGATGGCATACATACATACATAGCTAATGGTATTTCAAGCGGTCTTCAAAATCATATCTGAGCAGGTGATAATCAATTAGAATCAATTTAGGCTTATTAAGTCAGAAAAATGTCTTGTAAAAAAGATAAATACTTCTATTTTAATATCTGAATACAATATATGATTACTCAGAGTTTTACAGTAGACAGTTAAATGATGTTCACTAAGAAGGCGCAAAAAATACAAGTTTAAGACTTTCTACATCCTGTCCATGGTTTTCCTTGTTTTAGAAGATTAATTTCAGCATATGATAACTATGACAAGGAACAGTATCAATATTTTTCAGACCTTACCTTCGCAAGATGTAGCAGATAGACCGATCACGGTAAAAACTAGCAACAGCAATTTCATAGAGGCCATGACTGCTTGCCAATCTTGCTGCTTAACACTTGGAGACTACGAGGTTATGCATATTTAATATACAACTTGGCATCATTTTGGTTCAAATGCGTGATACAAGTGATAGAAATCAAGGAAGACATTTAAATTCAATGTATCGAATAGATTATAAGTAAACGATTAGATAACATCTGTTACTAATCTAATTGTTATGTCATACAGCAGGCTGTTGGTTTATCGTTTTATTTCTTTTTCACATTTTGTAATATCATGGCCTTTTATAACTGACTATGTGGTATATGTTTGCTCATTGTTAAAGACCTTAAGGTGACATACTTATTTGTTTACATCTTCGACCTTTAGTCTTTGATGGATAGTTATATTGTACAACATCTCTCCTTATCTTTATAGTATAACAGGTGCACGTGTTAAAATGATAACTGGGATAACCCCTGTATAACTATTGTGATCAAAATCAATATCAAAGAACGTGAGAATATTTTAACGTTTGAATATTTAATGTTACAGTCAATAGCAAGGATTTTTATAGTAATATCTTACTATATAAATCCTTGTTTAATGTAGTTTGGGTGTCATCCAACAAATTTCCGAAATGTGTCTTTATATTCAAATATATCTAGTCTAGTGGTTAACACTATTCCATTCAAAGTTGAGAGAGGTGTTTGACAAGGATATCCATTGTCTCATGTATTGTATATTTTGGCCGTTGAACTGCTGGCAATCAATTTTAGTAAGAACGGTCAGATATCTGGTATAAAACCTGGTGACACTGAGATAACAATATCACAGTTGGCTTATGATACCACTTGTTTTATGAAAGATGTATATTCTGTGTCAATTTTATTGATTTTTTTAACCAATTTTTTGGGGGATTTAAAAGTTTTTTTTCTTTCTTTTAAATCGAAGCAACATATGGATTGTTAGAAATAAAGTTGACATGTTTTCTATGCTTGTTATGCATAAACCCGTCTATATGGACGCTATGTTTCTGTTTTTATATATTTTTGACGCTATACCAAATTTAATATAAAAAAGAAGATGTGGTATGATTGCCAATGAGACAACTATTCACAAAAGACCAAAATGACACAGACATTAACAACTATAGGTCACCGTACGGCCTTCAACAATGAGCAAAGTCCATACCGCATAGTCAGTTATAAAAGGCCCCGATAAGACAACGTAAAACAATTCAAACGAGAAAACTAACTTAAAACCTTATTTGTGTAAATAAAAATGAACGAAAAACAAATATGTAACACATAAACAAACGACAACCACTGAATTACAGGCTCCTGACTTGGGACAGGCACATACATAAATAATGTGGCGGGGTTAAACATGTTAGCGGGATCCCAACCCTCCCCCTAACCTGGAACAGTGGTATAACAGTAAAACATAAGAACGAACTATAAAAATCAGTTGAAAAAGACTTAACTCATCAGATGGACAAAAATACGAGTGGACGTGGCCGGGTACTTATACATCCCGACACAAAAAGACACAATGAACAGATCTGAGAGTACTCGCAGTTATCTGACAACTAGTTCAAAGCCACTAACAACTAATAAAAAAATCATGCATCTAAGACTAAACTATCAATCCGTACACATCCAACATCCAATGGATTTAGTGTAAAAACGTCATAAACAGCCAGAGAAAAACATGACCTTGTGCAATGCCCAGTTACAGGTATCGACAGATTGTAGATCCATGAATATGTATATGTATATAACATACTAGTAATATTTAGTTGGCTTTTAATTTAAAATCAATATTTATACCAATAAAAGCAATATTCAATGATCTTATTACAGTGTTGAATAGGTAACCTTTTAGAATGAGTTTATTTAAAGGAGCGACAAGTTTACATGGATCATTTCTAAATTTCCGGGCACGGTTAACAACATTTCCGTAAAAATGAGGATGTGCTATCCCGTTTGAAATAAGTTTTCTACAGGTACAACCAAACTTCAAAACCAAATCTTTATATCTATGGAAAAATTTAGTAAAGGTTTTAAGTAATTTATGGTAACGATATCCCTGGTTTAATAATTTACCAGTAATACATAGGTTGCGTTCGTTAAAATCAAAAACGTCACAACAGACACGGGCATAGCGAACAAGTTGTGAAATATAAACACCGTAAGATGGTGCCAAAGGAACATCACCATCTAAAAATGGAAAATTAACAATAGGGAACGAAAAATCGTCTCTTTTATCGTAAATTTTAGTGTGGAGTTTCCCGTTTAAAACCGAAATATCTAAATCCAGGAAAGGACATTATTACCGAATAAATTTGATTTATTTAAAGTAAGTTCCTTAGGGTAAATTTCAGCAGTATTTTGAGAAAATTCTTGATTATTTAACACAAAAATATCAAGATAACGGTAAGTGTTGTTAAATTTATCAATTAAATGCAATTTCGAAGGGTCTTTACTGAGTTTAGTCATAAACTCTGATTCGTAACAGTACAAAAACAAGTCGGTCCGATACAAATTACTATCCGACACATAAAAATTATAGACTATTTTCAAAATACACTACTTACTTATGCAATACATACATTAAGAATCTTCTGTCACTCATATGGGTCACTGAAGCTTTTTTACGCTACAGGTTGTGCAAAAATTGTCAGATTTCGTATAGATTATGCATGGAAAATCCCATTTTATGTGATAAAAAGAAAACAACAACATCATATAATTTTTATGATAAAAAACAGGAAGATAGCTCTAGCAATATTCTTTCAGACAAGAAAAAGAAAAAAAATAGGGTCACTTGACTCTTTTTCTTTTTCATCTTTAGTGATCTTTTTGGTCTTCAAACTACAGTCAAGGTATAAAAAGATTGTTATAAGACATAAGTGAATGATATTTTATGACATTGTTATAATTGTTCTTAGGCGAATAAATAAAAGCAACAGTAGTATACCACTGTTTGAAAGTCATAAATCAATTGAGAGAAAACAATTTCGGATTACAATCTAAAACTGAGGGAAACGCATCAAATATAAGAGGAAAACAACGAAACAACAGAAGTTCTAAAGTGCAACAAAAAAAAACGACAATGCAACACATACCGAAACGAACTATAAGATAACAATTCCCATTTTCCTGACTTGGTACAGGACATTTTAAGAAAGAAAACATAGTGGGTTAAACCTGGTTTTGTTGCTAGCCAAACCTCCTGCTTTCGTGGCAATGTTAAATATAACACTAGAATGACAACATCATATGACAGGACTACAATACAAATAAATGAATAATCATTCAGGATAAATAAATACACTAATCAACAATACAATAAAACATTACGATATCCTTATAGTATTTAAAGGTACCAGGCTTATAATATCAGACTAAGTAGTGCATTCATGTCAAAAGGCTTATAATATCAGACTAAGTAGTGCATTCATGTCAAAATAGTAAAGAAAGCCAAACAAAGATAAAAAGCATTGATGATGCGAAATTCCAAAAACTTGTGCCAAATACGAATTCCTCAGTATTTAGAATAATTCATGCTTTTGAAAACAATAAATTAATAAAAATGACCATAAAATTGATATACTTGTCAACACAGAATAAAAATGAAAACGAAAAACAACCTAGGTCAGAACACAATTTTTTTTTAAAGATTTACATGTCTACGATGTGAATACACATTATATGATACATCTGAAGAATGCTTTGTATTTCATTAAATATATATATAATATCCATAAATCCCACATTCAGTCGTCAGATGACTCGTGTTTGTCTTTAGAAAGATATAAATATTCAAAAAATTTAAGACGTCTTTTCAAAAAGTTAAGGAAACCTTGTACAGATATTAACAGTCTAATTGTGTGATCTTTACCTCATTAAAATAAAATTTTACCTGTAGAATACAATAATTTAAAATTAAGTCATCAGGATTCAAATCACCAAAAATGACTGCCTTTATTCAAACATATTTTTACTGCAAAAATAAAAAACAACCAATACGAAAATCCTCTCCAGAATTGTTTTAGTTCGGTACATTCAAAATGTTTATGCTCTATAGTTTCCAACATTTTTAAACTGGAACATTCCGATTATATTTTTGATTAACAGCGTATACGTAATAAAACAAAAATTCGCCATTGTCATCCACAATATCATCGATGAATCTTATGACTTTCATGTACAAAGATCTGTAAAAAAAATACTCGTTTTGTCAACTATGATAAAAGGATTGAACCTAATTCTTTTCTTACATGAACGGATTGAAAATCTCCTAGAAAAGTTTTCAAGAAGAAAACACTTCTTCAAAAGAAAAAGATGTGCATTTAAATGTAAAAACTTAAATTCACATCTGCTCATATTTAAATCGTGTGAATCAAACAGAGGGAAGAATGCTTTGGAAACATGATTCCATTTGGAGTCTTTTTTGACAGAAATCTTTTCACTAACATAATACGAAAGATAACAGCTGTAATTCAAAATTTGGGGCTTTCATTCCTCCTTTCTAAGAGACTTTTGAATAACTTCCAGTTTAACTTTCGGAGTACCACCATACAATAGAAAACTGTTGATATCACGTTGTATATTTTAATTACTTCAGATCTTGGTTCATGAGTAGATGAAATGACATAAATAAGATTCGATATTGCAAGTAATTTTATAATTACATTTTTTTTTATCAAGGAACGGATTTTGATCTTCCACATTTTAATTATAATAATTGATTCCATTTTTACTCACATTCCATTTTTGAACAAAATCTTAAAAGAATCCAATAAAATTTGCGCAGAAAATACATCGTTCAGAAAACAAGTGGTATAATCAGCCTACTGTGATATTTTTACCTTAGTGTACGAAAATTGTTTGCCAGCAGTTGCACGTTCAAAATAAATAAAACATGAGACAATGTATAACCATGTCGAACACCTCTCTCAACTTTGAATTGAAAAGAACTAAAACTATTATAAATTACAATAGATATCGGAAGATGTGGTGTGAGTGCCAATGAGACAACTCTCCATACAAATAACAATTTAAAAAGTAAACCATTATAGGTTAAAGTACGGCCTTCAACACGGAGCCTTGGCTCACACCGCACAACAAGCTATAAAGGGCCCCAAAATTACTAGTGTAAAACCATTCAAACGGGAAAACCAACGGTCTAATCTATATAAACAAAATATATTTGAATATCAGGTAAAGACGCATTTCCGAAACTTGTTGCCAAAATTAAAACAATGCTTGTTGAAGAATATTTTTCTAGCGTATCAAACGCCTTTTCAAAGTCAATTAGTAATTTAAGACCTTGATAATTCAGCAATAAGTAGTAGATTTTCACCAATGCTTCAACCAGCCACATAATCCGTCTGATCCGGAACTTAAAGATTTGAAAAAAATGGTCTCATTCTTTCCGCAATAAATTGGCTAATATTTGTAATCAAAACTTTTATCTGCCCAAGAATTAACTCCCCCTTTTCTTACAACTACCGACACTATTCATTATCAAATAAATCAGAAAAAGAAAGATATACGAATGTAAACAAAATAATCGATAATCAAATTTTTAATTAATGAAAGGCCTTATTTGTTCACGATATATCTGATAAATCACGTGATACGTTAGTTCTTGTGCAGATAATAGTTGTCAAAAAAAAAAATAGTAATCGTAGAAACTTCAGATGGGAATTACACAACGAGTTGCACAATGCCTGCCATCTGTATTATTTGAATAAAGTTTCATGCTATGGTCTCTGACGAACCGACCAAAGCTATAATCATGATATATATGTGTCATTTGTTAATTGGTCTTTCGTGAAGAGTTGTCTCATTGGCAATTATACTAAATCTCTTATTTGTATATTTATAGATAGATTAAGGTGAAACAAGAGTAAAATGGTTTTATATTAATTACAAGGCAAGAGAAAAGAGTCTTAAATTAGGTTAACAGATCTATGGAATTGTTAAGTATCTAATTCTGATTTTCTACGCCCTTAGAGTTGATAATTTTACAGTGACTGTGAAGCCAAGCACCGACTGCTAATCAAAATAATGTTATTATTTTGTGGGACATTTCGTGGCGCACAAGACAGACCCAAGTATCCAATACAGTGAAAGACGAACTCGATTCGTGTTTGATAAATTCAAGGAACAGAGACCCGAACTATGATTGATAATCATTTTCTCTTGTGTTCTTGTCGTGTATGTATGTATTAAGTTTCAAAGTTTACTGTCAACACCCATGTTTGTTATCAAGCAGTTTATGCATGTTGTTCTGGGCGTATTGTAATATCGTCATATTGATACATTATTCGAAAAACAGATAGTGGTTTTTAATTGATAAATTCCTCTAATGTGGCGATCACACAGTGACGATTATGGCTTCCATTTGAGATCAGACAATCTGAAAACTATAACATTGAAAGAAATTCGGATAATCATCCTCAATGAACAAGCGCATACTTTGAACTATTTCGTAAACGTTCGTAACAGACGCCTACGGATCGATAATGGTACGGGGAGGTCGGCCAAGTACACCCGACAGGTAAGTCCGTCCCGAAACATTTGAGGTGAAATTCATCCAATGTTATCGAGTTGGAAATTGCAATCGAAGCTTTGTCGTGACAGATTTTACTAAATCGGATCAAACTCGTAACAATGTGTCATGTGGAATGGACGTTATCTTGAGAAATTTGTCATTGTGTTGTGTTTTTTTTTTCTTGTTTTTTTTTTTTGGACAAAGTGAGTCCAGATTGCATCCAGATCTTGGCGAATAATAACCGTTTTTGTTCCGGAACAGTCCCGCTATTAATACGAAATTCAGCAAAAATACCCATGTCGGAGTCCTAACAATTACAGAACAAGATACGACGGAGCCCAGACATAGTCGTTTACAATGCGACACAACAGACCTTGAAAAGATTGCGTTCCGGTAGTATCTGATTTTCCCAAATATAGCGATTTGTTTTGATAGTTCATGAAAAGATTTTCTAGCGGATATCTTCCGCGATCTTCCGTCAGTGTCTTTTCTCGTTCTAGTCACTGTCTGAACTCTGTCAATATAAATTCGGTCGTTTCTTTTTTCCACTCGAAAAATCGAAATAGTAATACAAATGAGAAAATCGGGACATATTCGGTCGGAAATAGCTTTATTTGAACGCTTTCTTACCCAAATCTTGTTTTTTTGTATCGTAATATAAATGTTTTACAAAATTATATTTAGTTTAAATTTACTACCAGAATTCACCGGATCGTGATCTGACTTTAAAGTTTGATAAATTTTAATCGGGAATGATGCTTAGTTTTTCGAAAAATTCAAAGTTTTGTAAACCGGAAATTTATAAAAATGACCACATTATTGATATTCATGTCAACACTGCACTGTAGTGTTGACTACTGGGCTGGTGATTCTCTCGGGGACGAAACGTCCACCAGCAGTGGCATCGACCCAGTGGTGTAAATAGTTATCAAAGGTACCAGGATTATAATTTAGTACGCCAGACGCGCGTTTTATATATAAAAAAAAGATAATGTGGTATTGATGAGACAACTCTTCATCTAAGGTATATCGCAGGTAAACTTTGCCTTGGGGAAATTTTTGTTACTGTATCTAGCGTTTTCAAATGTCTGATATTTCTTTTTTCACTCGTAATTTTTTTTAGTAACTCCCATTTTGTCTTATTTCAACATCGTGAAAAGACATATCTTGAAATGCACGATCTATATTATGGAACTTCTAAAGTCTACTGAAACTCATGATCTAGTTTGTTTAATAGATTACTAATCTGCATAAATGGTTGATACTTTTTCTGGCCAATTTTGTATTGTAACCGTAAACTAAGAACACCATCATTATCTAAATTGAATCATGGAAGTAGCTCGTTATATATAATCTTACGGCAATTTAGTGTTTATTCATGTAGCTAATTATTTTTACAAAAAAACGATAAGTAATCCATCATACATTGTCATATCTTCACCACCCGCGGTGCTGATCTATAACACTTAAATATTTAAGTATTACGAAAAAAGCATGAATGAGACAATCAAGTAGTGTTGTAAGAAGTATTTAAGTAATCATGGTAATAGCCTCTATCATAGGAATCGATAGCTAGCCTTTTACCATCTCTTATTTTAATTTAAAGTCATACTGTTCTTCTTATTAGTCAAACATTACATGTTATTGATATAAGAACAAAGAGGTTATAAAAATATGGTCAAACATTGTATGATACGATTCCACTGTCCACATGTTTTTTTTGTATGTCATTATATAAGAGGGGATTCTTTGCTGTCTTTTCTTTCTTTATTTTTGTTGGTCGACTTTAAAAGTTGTAAATCAGGTTATCTTTTTTGAGGATATAAACAATGAGGAGAAATCGAAGATCGAAAATTGCATGTTTTAAAAAGAGAAACTTTACCAAGGGAGCAATTAAAAATCATAAACAAAATAGACAAAACCTTACTCAAATTAACGAATTTCAATATTACAGTTGTACGCAATAAAACTATAAAGAGAACGTAAAAATATTGTTCTCAGCCTATTTATGAATTGGGCTAAACAGACCAAATTTCCCCCGGAATATTCTTTTGTATGCAATTAGTCCTAAGGTCAAGTCCACGGTAAACCAAATACAGTCATTTATCTGTATTAAAGTAAGCACTGCTACAATCACCTTTGTTTTAGGGTCTACATTTACCACTTCATATCAGGTATGAAAGTGTTCACCAATATTGTCAACACCTTAACACCTTACAAAATTAAGTGTTACTCGGAAATATGTAAAACAATTGTGCTTTTTCTTTTATTCTACATCTTATAATTAGATTAATAAGGTGTTTTGGTTTATCTCGTTCGCATATCTACTTCATTTGGAAGATTGGATGTCATTTAAACTGGTTCTCTTGTTTTAATTATCTAGTCAGAGCAAAATGTTATCTCTCTTTGTTCACAAAATAAAATATAATTTGAAATCTCAAAAATCAAATATGCCTAGAAAATCCGTTATTTATTCAGAAAAGTCGAGTATATGTGTTTTGTAATAACAGAAACTAGCTTATTAAAATTTGCAATATATATAAAATGCATGCCATAAAGTATGTTTTGATTCATAGTATTCATTATGAATCCCACTTTTTGATCTAGCGGTATCATTATTAGAATCTTTTATATGTTTTATTATTTATTTATTTATTTTTCACAAAATCAATTCGTTAGTATTTTCGTGGTAATTTATAACTGAATTTACGGTATTTGCTCACTGTTGAAGTCCTAAAAATGTTTCAATGTATGTCATTTAGACATGCTATTCTGTTGTTAGGATAGCTGCAATATAGATTGTTATATAATAAAATGAAACATAGAAATGTAAATGCGACTAATAAGCATGATAGGAGTTACTTTTCCGAATATAAAAATGGAATGACAAGGGAATTAACTCCTTTTTCCCTACAAGAGTATCTTTTGTGTGTGTTCATTTTATTATTCCCATGACAAATCTTCTTTTTTGAGTTGCAACTGATGTCTTTGTTCTCCTCTTATATTTGATGCGTTTCCCTCAGTTTTTATTTGTAACCCGGATTTGTTTTTTTTCTCTATCGATTAATGCGTTTCGAACAGCGGTATACTACTGTTGCCTTCATTTAACAGTGTTTTCTTATATTTGTCTTCCTCTTAAATGCTATATATTGTTTAGTTTTATGTAATTTTCTGGTTAAATTGCTCAAATTAGTCTAGATCTATATTGATTTACTTAAACTTTTTGCGCACAAAATATTTTATAATTTGAAGATTTAATGGTATAATTCTTTAATTTGTATGTAATTCCTTTGCACATAGTACCATTGTAAGCGGAGATTCTTCAAAAAAAAAACCTGGTACGCGACCCAACACAAATCAAATCTGTCGTTTATTATATCTTCTTTTTTCAAGGTGACGATTTTTCTTGATTACAACGAGGGTTCGAAACATATATTATCATTATCAATGATATGCCTGTGTGCATGAGCGGCTTGTTTAATGAAACAACTTCTGATGTTTCATTTACTTTCATTAGCATCACGTTTTGTTATTGAGGAAAATTTATTTTAAAGGATACTTGATAGCTGTTGTCAAATTTGACATGAAGGTAACTTGCATTTTGTTTAAAACTTAACATCGATTTTTTTTAGAACTATACCGACGAGGTCCATCGTAATAGGTACCCGATGAATTCTATAAAATGTTCAGCAATATCCACGAATCTTAAACTACTGAAATGTATGTGCAGGGTACATTCCTCTGGAACCTATCTAGATTTTTGAAATATGAAATTAACTTTGCAAAACACATGAAGTAAAAATGTGTTTTAACGCCTAGTTAACTAACCGTAAGATAGGTGATATCAATATGTTATATTTTATTTATGTTGTAGTTCTTTTTTATATATACGAATTGAGGTTTTAAAAAAAGAAAGTGGTTTCAGATATCATAAAACTAATTTAAGTATTCTTAAAACAATATTTCTTCTACAAGTTTCACCAAATATCTTAAAGATAAAATTGAGAATGAAAATGGGAAATGTGTCAAAGAGACAACAACCCGACCAAATAGCAGACAAGAGAGTTTACTTTAACAAAGTTGCAATGAATCAATGTTTTCACAGTAGTTTTAATTATGGAGAGTTGCCATCAAAACATTATTAATACATCAGGATATCAGTTGTCTTGATAATCATTATTTTGTATCTTTAATAGGGTGCACTGCAATTAGCCTCCCACATAAAAAAATATATGTTATCTCAAATGTCATAGTGAAATTTACTGCGACTTTAACGATACCTTGTTCATTTGTTCAATCTTATTTCATATCTATCTCATAGAGATATACAAGAGAAGAGAATGTCTACATTATAATTATCAATTAATTTTAAAATGTCTGCTTATCCATCAATTCAAAATCAGATATATCTGTTATCATTTTAACCTTTAGTATGACGAGTGCTCGTGAGTTTCTTATACAATAATTATTGCCAGTGTGGGAAAGAAGTAAATCTGACTTTGATTTTTTTTTTTTTTTTTTGTAATTAATCAAAATTGAATAAATATGTTTGTTCTTGTTAATATGCACATAGTTTGAGTAAGTTAAACTTGTAGTAAATTATTTACTATATTATACTGTGAAATCACCATTTTTAATGAGTGCATATAGTCTTACGTTTGTCCGTTCATACATAGATTTTGTATAGTCCAATGTTATAATATTATTATATGTATACCTGCACTGAATAATCCAATGTATTTCTGTTTATACTTGAACTGTATAGTCTAATGTTAGTCTGTTTGTAATTGGACTGTATAGTCAAAGGATTGTCCGTTTACACTTCAAAACGTCCTGAACAATGCATTCATTTTTTTAATTGGGACTGTGTATAGTCGGGTTCTTTATATAAAAAAGAAGATGTCGTATGATTGCCAATGAGACAACTATCCACAAAAGACCAAAATGACACAGACATTAACAACTATAGGTTACCGTCACTTTATGTTATTCAAAAGACGACAAAATTATTCAATTGACCAAATTCACTCACTGTATTAAGGTTACAATATCTAATAATGTTTGTCTCACCCCTGGTAGAATTAAGGTTAAAAAGCTGCAAAAACAAATCAGTACATTGAAATGGATACGAAAGATACCAATAGAACATTCACACTCATAAGACAAAAGTAAAATTGATCATGACAAAAACCGCAAACAGTAACTAGGTATCAGAACATGTGGTATGAGTGGTTATGAGTGTTAACGATTGTTAATGAGTGTTAATGAGACAATTATCCGTCACAATTTGTAAAAAGTAAACCATTGAACGTCAAAGTACAGCTTTCAACACTCCAGCCTACGCTCATACCGAACAGCAAACTGTAAAGGTTCCCAGATGATTAGTGATAAAAAACATCAACAGGACAACCAACAGTCTAATCTATGTGAAAAAAAGAGAAACGATTGAACAACATGAACCAAACCAGTATAAACAAGAATGTGTCCATAGTACACGGATGCCCCACTCGCACTATCATTTATGATTCGAACATTTTCAGTGGACCATGAAATTGGCGTCAATATTTTAATTTGGCATT
Source organism: Mytilus edulis (assembly GCF_963676685.1). Lineage (NCBI taxonomy): Eukaryota > Metazoa > Mollusca > Bivalvia > Mytilida > Mytilidae > Mytilus > Mytilus edulis. Next base: position 7,510,722 of record NC_092344.1, read on the forward strand.
AAAATTAGAAAGATCATATCATAGGGAACATGTGTACTAAGTTTCAAGTTGATTGGACTTCAACTTCATCAAAAACTACCTTGACCAAAAAACTTTAACCAAAACTTTAACCTGAGCTTCACACTATCTTTTTCTTTGTTCAGTAGATCGTGAAGTTGAAACTTTAATTTGGCATTAAAATAAAAAAAAAAAGATCATATCATTGGGAACAACTTCATCAAAACTACCTTGACCAAAACCTTTAACCTGAAGCGGAACGCACGGACGCACGGCAAACGAACGGACACACGAACGAACGGACAAACGGAGGGACAGACAAGAAAAAATAATGCTCCTCTACTTTCGTAGGTGAGGCATAATGACAATTTAATATGAACTACGTAACGATGTCTGTAATATGCTAAATAATAGAACGTACGTCCAAATGGTATAGAAATAAAATTAAGAATTGAATTGGGGAATGTGTCAAAAAGACAACAACCCGACCTAAGAGCAAACATCTGTTATCAATAATTTTGGCAACTTATATATATCTTCTTATATCTAGTATTATGCTTTTTAAAATATCGATAGTCTGTCTGTAACATGATTATATTGGATTTCTACAATGATAATGCAAAGCTTTGATAGTTTAATCCGAACTCATTTTTTTTTTAATTTTAACAGCTTGTTAATCGTCATGAAATGACTTTTTTGGACTCTTCTCAGTTGTATTGCTTCCTTAAAATGAGAATTTCATTATCTCAAATGATTCATGGCATAGGATTTCGATTATTTGTAATCATGCATAAGATAAGTCATAAATCAAGTTAGCAATCCATCATAGAACGACACAAAATTCTAGTAAAAACCTATCGTTTTGGAGAACTTTCAGAAAAATCTAAATTTCAGGTTGTTATTTAATTTCATTTATGAAACAGTTAAAAAAAAAGGCCACATGGAATATTGAATAGCAGTTATAGTGAAACTCCATAAACTCAGGTTGGTATATGAATCAGATGAGGATACATTTCTACTAAACATTAAAAAAAAGTCTGCTAGATTACATGTACATACAGTATACATATCTTTCATTTTGCAATAGTTTAATACATAGTTCATTTCTTCACTACTCTTTTTACAAGTATTCACCGATCTTCACTTACATAAAGATTTAAAAAGAAAAGAAAATTGTTTCTTAAGCAGGAACGGTTAGCGTACAATTGCTTCCAGTTTTAGTCTCCCTTTTTAAAAAACTGTCAGAAAGTCTATCATGTACATACACTACAAACCAGTAACTGTCTAAAATGGCATATATTCGTACTCGACTAGTACTGTACTGATTTTTACTCGACCTTTCTGAATTTGTCTGAATTTTACTTGACATTACTCGACCCCAGTCTTTACCGTACTCGACTGTACTGATTTTTATTGACCGTTATATTTGACATTGAAAATAGTCTGAAGTAGTTCTCTACTAGTCGTAAACAGGCTTATAATATCACATCTTCTTTTTTATAATTCATCCGTTCTCAACCTGCACTAGACCTATTTTTTTCAGTTAGAACCATACTCGACCAAAGGTCTGAACAATACTTGACCTGTCTGAACCATACTTGAGCAAACAAACGTCTACTTTTATTTTAATTTTAACTTACATGACAACAGCCACAATAAAATAAAGATATATATATTTATATGAAATCAAATTTTTACATCCTTACATGATTCTCAGATTTATCAAATTGAAAAGGTTAAATCAGATTATCTTATACAATAATTTAATTTTGTTAATTTTAAAGTTAGACAGTTTATAAGTTAAATAAAAGATTTTCTTTTACCTAAACTACAGTTATACTGAGGGTAATAAAATATAATTAAGGTGCATCTTGTTTGGCATGGTTTTTTTTTATCTTAATTTTCCAAAATATCTAAATAAACACTACATAGTTTTCATGGTTACATACTATAGTAATGTAATTATCTTTTTAATGAGGTACATGTACATGTAGCAACAGCCAAAAACATCACTTAAATTGTTCAACCTTATTTTATAAATACATCTTTTATTATAATTTTGGATATATTATATGTGATTTATATCAAATTGAAAGTAGAATAAAAATTAAAGAAAATAATGAAATTAATGAAATTAAAAAAAAAAATGTTCTTCTGATTAGTGTATAAATTTCTGAATACCTTCTGCTTGGGGAAAACTCATTAAACATATCACACCTGGTCAGAGAGAATTAAATTCTAAATAACATTCATCCAAAATTGCTACATCCTGTACAACTTAAACCACAAGGCCTTTTGAAATCACTAGAGAAGTAATACACGAGTTTAAGAGAATAGGGCTTTCTTTTACCTGTAAAACACAAAAGTACTAATGCAAATACATCTTATCAAGTGCTTCTTGTATGCCATGTCTTTAATTTTGACAAAAAACATATTTGAATTTAATTGAAATAAATATGTTTTTCTAAATTACTGAAACTTTGAGACATATTTCCTTTTTCAAAAGGTTATCAATGATTGCTATGGAAGTTTGATTATAATGATTATATAAATTCATGGCTTTACAAAACAAAAGTGTCACTTTTAAATTGATTAAGTGACAATTTACCGGATTTGTAATCACATAAGCAACACGACGGGTGCCACATGTGGAGCAGGATCTGCTTACCCTTCCGGAGCACCTGAGATCACCCCTAGTTTTTGGTGGGGTTCGTGTTGTTTATTCTTTAGTTTTCTATGTTGTGTCGTGTGTACTATTGTTTTTCTGTTTGTCTTTTTCATTTTTAGCCATGGCGTTGTCAGTTTGTTTTGGATTTATGAGTTTGACTGTCCCTTTGGTATCTTTCGTCCCTCTCTTGCTTTATATACTATTTTACATGTATATGTATTTTATTACAAAAATTCACGGAATTATTTGTTTTACTCAACTGACACCCTAAACTATACTAGCCTAAGGTGAAATAATTAAATTGTCCAGTAACCATAAACTATACCTGAAAGATTCAAATTTTTGAATAACATTGAAAATATTAGTCACAATTCAGTTTTGAGATAATTTGTTTTGTTTTTAATTGTAATGGTTATATATATGTGTAACAATTGATAAATATGGTGTTGCAGTAATATAATTATGTTTATTGTGAAATTATGGTTTAAATTGCTTTGATGAATAAATTTATAATTTGAAATTGTTTGTCAAATACCCAGTTCCAAAATTGATAACATACAAAAAATAGGTCTAGGTTGGTTAAGACTTGGTCGAGTATTATTCAGAATAAGTCGAGTATGGTTCAGACTAGGTCAAGCATGGTTCAGATTAGGTCAAGCATGGTTCCGACTCGTTTAGAATAGTTAAGTACAAGTTCAGACTATCAAGTATGGTTCAGACTACAGTCGAGTATTATTTCAGACTAATTCAAACTGGTCGAGTAAAAAACAGTACATTCGAGTACAGATATAGATCATTTCAGACTGTTACTGGTTTGTAGTGATAGTTATCAAAGGTATTATGTTACTGTTATAGAATAAATCTAACACACAACTGTTCTATGCTAGAGATGTAAGCATCTTTTCTATGCTATATAGACCAGTTCTAAGGTAGAACCGTAAGGATATGTTCTTAGGAAAAACCATGTAAACATTTCTTAGAGAAAACGAGATTTTCGAGATTTCTCTCATCGAAAATTTTATAGATTCATCATGGTTTGATTAAATGTAATGGAATATGTGTGTCCCATTTATCTATAGATATTCTCCACTTCTTGTAACCTCAATCTCGTCGTCATTGACTAATATACATGTAATATTAACGAAAACCACTTTTTATCACTTATTTATAGACACGACAGAATTTTTGGAAGAGTTTGTGTTGCTCAATCTTTATCTGATCTGATGTTTTTGTCATTGTTATTGTTGTTTCTCATTTTGTATTTATATTTTTTGGCCATGCTATCGTCTGCTTTTGTTAGACCTATGATTTAAGAATGCCTCTGTGTATATTTTCTTTTCTACATGTTTGAGAAAATATATTGAAAAGTTAACTGTAAACATATTATAATGCATTAATGAATCGTAATAGTTATTAACTGCCTGGCAAATTGACAACATGTATGTCATAATATTATTAATATTTCAGGATACAGTTTGTCTTGTTTATCTTTATTTTGTATCTTTAATTGAGTGCACTGCAATTAACCTCACAAATAAATAATGTATGGTTTATATTAAAGGTCATAATGAAAACACTTGAACTGCAAGGATATCTTGTTATTGGGTTCAAACATATTTCGTTTATCTCATACACGTGTAACAGAGAAGATATGATATTATGTAAGTATCAATAAACATGATCCTGTAAACATATATTCTTGCCACTACTAAATCAAAAAATATGACTCACTTAAACACTGGTTTCCATTTTATTCCATCTATCCATAAGATACGTTTTAGAGTACGGTTATCTGTGAAATAAAAAAATCTTATGTTGTCAATGATGTGAATATAATTTTAGCTTTGAAATTGGTTTTATCTGTAAAACATATGTTTTGACTTGATGTTACTCTAAACATAGTTAAGGGTAGACGCAACTAGACGGAATAATTAAAAATGTTTTTCGTCTACAGTTCTTTTATTATTTTTCATGACAAATCATATATTTACTAAAAAGGCGACAGTCAAATAACCTCTGGGTAAATAATGTATCATTTTTATAACGAATGGGTTTCTTTTGTTCAAATCAACTGGGAGGGGTAGTGCAAATAAACTTAATAAATTCGGGCTGTCGGGATTTCTTAGAAGAAGTTGACTACTTGAAATTAAGAAATGTAATAATTTAAAACTGTTGTCTTTTTATTTTATCCGGAATCGACTAGGATCGTCAAGAGTATCCGAAATGACACCCGGTAGGTCAAATTCTGGGATATGGGGACATGCTTGTGGGTACGACAACTGGAACATATATGTCGTTATCTGTGAAACAGACATTTTATTATAGTAAACCAAATAGTGATGGTGTTCGTCTAATTTGCTAATGGATGAATGCAACTTCAGCATTTAAAACACTGGTATAAAAGCTTCCTTGTGAGCAGCAACCTTTTTTTTAAGGATATCTTTATAACAAATGCTAGACCTGGAATATCGTATCAACCGGGTAATATATATATCATATGCAGGTGCGGCTGGCATGTTGCTACATAGAAATACTAGTAATGAAAATAAATTTAAGAAACATAAAAATCAATTAGCCACTTCAGATTTCATAAGAATCATGAACGAATTGATTGCATCATAAATATTATTTTATTATTTTTACGACAAAGTGTGTGTAAATAAATTTTGATGACGTAATTATAAAAAAAACTCTGAGGAATCATACGCTTTTAAGCTTATAACAACTAAGAATTGCCAGGTTTTTCTTAAATGAAAAGGATATTTATCATTTTAGAAACCAGTTGGCGCAATGATAACACAATTAAAATAACATATTTCAAAATAAAGTAGCTAAAAACTGACAGCTGGATTGATCAATGTATAAAGGCAACAGTAGTATACCGCTGTTCAAAATTCATAAATCGATAGAGAAAAAACAAATCCGGGTAACAAACTAAAACTGAGGGAAACGTATCAAATATAAGAGAACTACGATACAACTTCGAAACGTAACACACACAGAAACGAACTATAATGTAACAATGGCCATTTTCCTGACTTGGTACAGGGCATTTTATGAAAAAATAGTGGGTTGAACCTGGTTGTGTGGCAAGCCAAACATCCCGCTTTAATGGCAGTGTTAATTATATCATTAAAATGACAACATTACACGACAGGGTTACAATAAATAAATGGGCGAAAATATAGGACAGAGAAACAAACGAATAATAGCATCATCATGTGAATATTTAAAGTCAAAAGAAAAAAAAGCATATCAAATTAAAGACTTTTCAAAATGAGATATTAAACATTTAAAACCCTACTTTAAATTACAAAATTAAAAAATTAATGTACAGTTATTAGAAATAAAATATCTTTGAAGGCATACATTTTCCGGTCGTCTCAAGGAAGATAATGTATTGTTCTTTTAAACACTGTTGATTTATAAATACTTTCATATTAAATTATGAAATATTTGAAACGTGCATCACGAGGACAAATATCAAACGGGATTTGTTAAACAAATACGATACTTATAGATAATCGATGATCATCTCAACGAGATTGATTTTCTCGCTTGAGCCGGAACCGTAGAGTGAGAAAAGCAATCGAGTTAAAATGACCAATGAAAAACTGTTTTCGTCATTTTACATATGACGACGTTGTTAATTTCTTTGACAACGGGCACTTGCGCCCTTTGTTTCTAATGATAATTTTCCACTCTTCTGTGCTGACAAGGACATTATCAGGCAGTAAGATCAAAGGAAAATTTTGTAAAATAGCGATAATCATATTACTAAATAAGTTTCCGTAAAACTAGAAGTCAACGGTTATGTATACTCAATAGAAATAGTTATTGGAAAATGGTGGCTTCGTAAAAGTTGTACCATGCTTAGGACTATGAGGAACTCTCTAGAAGGTATTAATGGACAAAGCTGAAACGTCAAAATCATTTCGGTTACCATAGTCTTGAATATATGAAGAAACGAATATTTTGATTGTAATTTGTTTGCTAAGTTCACAGAAATCTTTAAACAAAAATGATCGAAATTCATAATTAAAAAGCATTAAAACTGCGAAAAAGAATGTTTTCATTGAAGCCTTTATAAGTGTGTAAAACTAGAATGAAGGCTACCGCTGCAATTTATTTCAATCTATAACGATTTTCTCAAGTATAGTAAACCAGCATTGCTTCGAGTTACAAAACTGTTCTGGAATAATCATTAAATTGAGTGTCGAAAGGACTGCAGTCTCCCTTAACATAATAAGTGAAGATGCCAACAGGACAATGATTGTGAAATGTAAAAGAAAAAAATGAGCAAGGTGAACCTCGGGTGCCCTGAGAGGTAAAACCTGTGTTTCCATTGTGCCATTCATCGTGCTACTCATGCCAATAATAAATCCAGTGATAAGTTGCATTCTGTGGTCATGTTAAAATCAAAAATGAGATTGGGGTTGTGGTTACAACAATTGAAACAAATATTTGGCATTTCATAATGACGATCCACTTGATGTTAATCAAACAACAAACAATCAATCAAATTGCCTCATTGCAAGCAGCATACTTTTATCAATTATGATAGAAAACATAAGCTTAGAAACATTGTATAACCTCGGATATGAATCCCCATTTACATGCACCATCGCTAAAATCATGTAAATGTAATGTTCACAAATAAAAAGCTGAAATGATCTTTTTTTGTCGTATAGTCATATTACAAGACTTAGTTTGCAGTCGACGCTAGTTGCTAAATTTCTTTATGTTAGGCAATATATGAGGCAATGCTCTATCAATGGTACCCTTTATGCTAAGTTAGATCGGAAAGATGAGTTGATTAATATTGCTAGCTTTTTATCATTCTTCCTGCTAGACTATTTTATATAGTCTCCCGGAAAGTAAGTCGGTAACAAGATGAGCTCAATAAGATCCAAAAGCACAGTCGATTGTATGTTGGCAAAATTAACAAATGTCAAATGTCAGAATAAAGTAATATCGCTTTAAATGTAATATCAAAGACACATTACCTCAAATGTCAGCACTATAACTTCAAATCTCATTACTATGTCATGTAACTTCAAATGTCACAACTATGTCATGTAATTTCAAATGTCATAACTATGTCATGTAATTTCAAATGTCATAACTATGTCATGTAATTTCAAATGTCATAACTATGTCATGTATCTTCAAATCTCATAACTATGTCATGTAACTTCAAATGTTATAACTGTGGCTTTAAATGCCATAACATATGTCACTTCAAACATCACAAATATCACTTCAAATTGGATTACTAGAACTTCAAATTTATAATTACGTCATGTCAATTCAAATGGCATGGATATTCAATTATCTATTTTATGTCACTTCAAATGTAACAATCGAGTCATGTCGCTTTAAATGTTATAGGAGTGACATGCTAAGTTTTATAACCATGTCACTTCAAATGCATGTTGCTGCAAATGTCATTGCAAAGGCGCCAGGTGTCACAGCAAAGTCATTTCGGTTCAAAAGTAACGATTATCACTCCAAATGTCTAACAAAAGGTTACATATTTCCAAGAAAGAGACTTAAAATACAGTTAGTGGGAATCGAAATGATTACCTAACGTATTGAGATTATGTTATGACATCTGTTATGCATACATAACCTTTGATGCAGTTCCAATATGCACTTGACACAGACTATTTGTGTGCAATCAAAGACAAATGTTAAGAGTGCGAACAAATATGTAAGCCAAAGATAAGTGATAATTTAACAATCATATCTCTGACAAGAACAAATAAACAATTACTCATGTTTTGACAAAATATTTGGCGGCTTTTCACCGATTAATTTCTTTGTCGCTTGAATCAATTTTTATGACGTAAGGATGAAAAAATATTATCACAATTTAGAGAAAATTTTCATAAACTCCTTCATTTGCAAAATTGCAAAAACACAGATATTGTGCATGAGTTATTTCAAAGTGTACTGGTATTGTAAGTTTTGATGTTTGGTGTGATAAGCTTTTAATCCAAAATCAAATATTGTCAACATAAATTGTATCCGTACTCTGTGTGTATATTTTGTCTTATCTTATATTCATAGCTGTAAATCCTTTCCCTGGAAAAGTACTGTTCCATAAATCTGTTTGCTTACATATGCCTGTTATGAAATACTGTTTAAGAGAAAGTGTCTTTTATACTTGTGATAATGGTGGGGTTCATGTTGCTAAGACTAACTCTTGCTATTTTACGTTTTGTTTACTATTGTGTGTCTGTCTTTCTATTTTTTATCCATTGCGTTTCCAGTTTATATTTGACTTATGACTTTGAATGTTCCTTTGGTAGCTCTGGCCTATCCTTTTCCACAACTGGAGTAAAATTAAACAAAACATGAAAAAGAAGGATACCTGTTTTTACGAGCCCATTCTCATATTTACAGAATGATTTATACGTATATATCTGTGTCTTTACACCACCATGATTAATGTGGTTTATTAGTGATATCTTTTCACAATTGTTTTTCTTTTGATTATGTGGGGAATCATTTGGAACAGAAACTTATTCCCAAATGCCCTTCCCGCCATCTGATTCCAATTTATGTCAATGATACCACCGGTATATATATGACTCAAAACTAATTGTATTGCCAAATAAGAACAAGATTTTGATCAAACCCAATCAAAAAATTCAAACAACAACGCATCTGAACTTTTTAAATAAGAATTAAATTGGTTTCGACTAATCAAATCCAACCCGTAACGAATGGAATAAAGCATTTGAACTCGACAAAAAGGTTCAACGTTGGTCATAATGATAATTATATGTTATTTATTAACTAGTAGAGATTTATAAGAATCAACATCACGATTGTGTTAGTGTCTTCTAAATATAAGGATTTAAATTCATAAACGAGACATAAAAAAAGGAATAGTTTAATTGCCAATGAGATAGTTATCTACTTAATAACAAATGACAAACAACAAATAATAGACTACCTTCAACAATGACAACAACCCGTACCGGAACACAAAATGATACGTCATTTGATTACAAAATTTGAAACAATAAAAAACATTATACAAGCAAGAGATGACAAATCTATGTTAATTACATTTAACATGAAACAAATAGTATAATGAAAAACAAAAATATATGACAAACAGGAAATAAACAAAATATGTTTTTCTTGCCAAAATAAACAATCGTTATGTCAAGACATTATACTTAGTAGGAAATGTTTTTTTTCTGTATTTACATATGTTTTTTTTTTTTTTTAAAGAAGTCAACTTTTAATTGTAAATTAATAAAGCCCTTTACAGGAGGAATAATCAAGTGTATTTTGTAGAAAGTAAAATAAACTCCAAACACAAAATCAAAAGCTCATACACATCAAACGAATGATTAACAACTATCATATTCCTGACTTGGTACAGAAAATTTATTATGTAGAAAATTGGGGATTAAACCTGTTGTTATAGATAGATTGACCGCCCACTTGTATGACAGTCACAGAAAAAATCCATTATATTGAAAGCGATGTATGAACTAAACAAACAGATATGATAAGTAAAAATGTCAAAAATAGGGGGTACATCAGTCAAAATTATGTTACAATCTAAACCAATTAAAAAATAAACAAATATGTCGACAAAGAAAAATAAAAAGGCATATAGACAATGAACATTAGCAGAAACGAAAGACAAGAATACAAAAATTTACCATAGCACAATAACACAATGACTGGATTATAAGTACCAAGTCACGTCGGTGTTTATCACCAAAAATAGACTGTATAGTGAAAGTAATAATTTACAAAGACAAATAAGAATTTACTATAGCAATTTATTTAGAAGATAAACAACGTCCGTATTAAGATTTTTTACTAAAGACCATCGTGTATTACTTGTGAAGTTGAAACGGAAGATTTTGATAACAAGGTCTTGGTAACTTCCGATGAAAATCTTTTAGAAAGAGGACGAGACTTTCTTTGACAAACACCTGGTTCATAAACTTTCTGCTCAGTCACTGGTGACGTTTAACAAAGTCTGAGAATCAGCTTCCAACTCTTGAATACCGAATGAGTTGGAAAATGTATATCATATGCAGTTGTAGATAATAATGATTGTGACTGATATTCCAGACTTTTTTTTCTATAGTATATATTATATAGTATACTGTTCATTCCTGTTCATCGGGTAATGTTGTTTGATGACAAGCAATACAATGCCTCTGGAAGTCAACAACAAAATTACATAACATGGACACATGAGCAATTTACATTACAGTGCACTTAATTAATATAATATAATAGCATTACAGCTGTAAACAATACAGTAAATGTCAGTTACCAGAACTGCATATGCACGTGAACAGAGTGACATATCTTTATAAGAACAATCTTAACATTCTTTGCTGTTACTCACTTCTTTATTTTAAGTGTCCCTGTACTTAGGGTTCAGTTTGTTGTACTGGTACGCTACTATTGTTTTTTTAAAGATAGGCTACTACTATGTGAAGATATAGATTAAAATTGGGTGATCATTAAAGTAAAATGATACCAACTGTATTGCTAAAATCGTATATACAATATAATTTCATTTTGAATAGGACGTTTTCTCTTTAGGATTTGATTCAATATTCTTTTTAGATCTTAGACATTAAAAACGATGATGTATTACTGATTTTTTATAAGGCCACAAGTAAACATAAGAAAATTAAACAATTTAAATCAATAGTTCATGCAATCAATAAGTTTGTTCTGATATTTGTAAAAACTATGATCCTAAATAATGACTTATAATTGTCAGTTCATCTGGACCAAAGGAGACATTAGCATGTCTTTTGGTAGTTACACGAAACAAACTTCCTTCAATTTCATCGATTAGAACTATCATGTGGTTTATATTGAGCTGATATCGGAAATTAAGGAATAATGTGATGGAAAATTTGTATTCTCTTTATAAGATTCATATATGTATGCAATAATTCATAAAACTCGGTCATGTCTGATTATTCAATTTCAAAATCTACATAAATATACACCTGATTTGTTCATCAAGTAAAAAGTATAATTAAGATTGCACATGTTCAGTAATTATATTATTTCTGACAACTAAACTTCAGAACTTGATAATTATAAATTGCAGTGCAGAAGCTTTAAAGTATTTTGTATAAGTTTCCAGAAAATGAATACATAAATCAAACGACTTTCATATTTCAACCGAAAACACACTAAATCAGAAAGACACCAAAGAATTCAAACGGCCTTCAACAACAGAAAAGTTTTAATTAAACTCATCAAAGATACCAGGACTAATTTTTTTATATACGCCATACGTGCGTTTCGTCTAGAAAAGACTCATCAGTGACGCTCGAATCCAAAAAAGTTAAAAAGGCCAAATAAAGTACGAAGTTCAAGAGCATTGAGGACCAAACATTCCTTAAAGTTTTGCCAAATACAGCTAAGGTAATTTATGCCTGATGTAAAAAAGCCTTAGTATTTCAAAAATTCTAAATTTTGTAGACAGTTAATTTATAAATATAACCATACACAATACCATCATTCGACTTTGCGGAAATGTATTGAATTAAATGAAGAATATTTTTCATTTCATGCGATTTTTCTCAATTTCTCAAAAATAAGGAATTTTTACAGGGTTCATGTTGTAAATCAATTGATTGTCTTTCCTTCATTGTTTTTTTTTTTTTGTAAAGATCAGATTCAAGAAATAATATAATATGTGCTTTTTACAGTTAGTATGCACTCGGTTTTTGATTTTTTTTTTTTATCGAAACTAGCAATCAACATTGTATAGATAATTCTCAAGTTATAAAGAAAATGATTATAAATAATTGTATTGAATTTAAATTACTCCATTAAATTTATTCTAATTTCATGGTATTCATCACAAACTCGTTAAATATTTAAATATAGATTACCACTATGTAAATGATGTAATTCACACATCCTTCATTCGATTTCATATTAAGTTGATTACACCGTTTACTTTTAATGATTTGATATTCTTGTTGCGCCAACCTAAATAAGTTATCAAAATGTGAATGTATGAGCCATTTTTACAGTTATACAATACTTCAAACGAAAATAAATCATTATCCCCGACACACATAGAGCTTTGAAAAAAATGTATCAGCCATTTTCAGATCTCAGGACAAAATGAAAGATATACAATACTCTGAAATATTCTGAATTCTATCAATACCTATGCAAAAGGACATATTTAGAGTATTAGTTTATTGATTGATTGGTCGGCGGCAATTATTTTACATGTTTTGAAATAAGAAACTATAGACAATTAATACCCACAGGAAGGTTCTACAAGGTAGTACAACAGGGAAAAGAGGGCATGGACAATGTGAATTAGATAATGACAGATGTTTTGCATTGCATCAGACTACTTAAGGACCTTTAAGTTAAACGTAATCTACATTTTTATAAGAGTTTGAATGCGGTCAAAAGATGACTTATGTGACCATATTTATATACCCTATTCTTCCTTGGTTCGTGTATTATTTCATGCTTGATATAAAACAAAACAATGGCACATCACGTTAGGACTGAGTATATTGAGGTTTTATCCCCGGCTTAGTATATATCTAGGATTTTGATTGGTTAACGCACGTCGTTACAAAACCCATAGCCCCTGGGTGTTGCTAACCCATATCCCCGGACGTTGCTAACCATTACCCCGGGGAACTTCACGCAATTTTTCCTTAGTTCCATGATTGCTCCTTGTGAAATATTGAATTCTTTAGTTTATCCATGATGTTTGTAATTAAATATTTAACTCATTAACGATTTTGTCCTATTATGCCGATCATTTACACTCATTTCAATAAATACATCACTTGACTACCACATGTTCATGGAATGGGACTACTGACCTAGCTATTCAAATGACCCACGTTGACGTCACACCATCTATGACGTAACTCTTACAAAATTGAGCGCCAAATTATACTCAATCCAGTTTCTCTGTCTCCGTATTAAAAACTGCTTATATTTGACTACCTGTAGGGTTATACCAAAGGTAGTATATAAAGGCAACAGTAGTATACCGCTGTTCAAACTCATAAATCCATGGACAAAAAACAAAATCGGGGTAACAAACTAAAACTGAGGAAACGCATAGTACCCTACACCTCATAAAAAATATGTTAAATTTCCAAATTTCAAACTTTTTTAGATGATGAAAAAAAACGTTGTTTTCACGTTACACTTTGAAACCGAATTTCCATAAAACTCGCCCGATTCAGACTTAGACCGGGGATAAATTCGTTATCTACGTTCATATCCATAGATATGGATATTTTAACACCCTTCAGTACCCTGTACACCCTTCGGCTACGCCTCATGGTGTACTGGGATACTTCAGGATGTTAAAATATCCATATCTACGGATATGAACGTAGATAACTTATAATATCACTAGCGATATAAACAACTAGAAATCGGACAAGGAAATCTAACAAATATTGGATATTAATCACGATTTAGAGAATAATCGAAACATTATTTAACATGAAAATACCAGTTAAATATGGATCTGTCAGAGAAAAGCAATAAATTTTGAAGATAACAGGGAATATGTCAGTGAATCCTTTGCAACGATGATAAACAAAAAATCGTTAGGCGAATAAGACACAAAGAAGTAAAAGCAAGAAAGAGACACTTGTTTTTGTGCGATGTGTTTGTAGGTACAATTGTTATTGTTGTCATACATTTTGTCTATTATTTTTTTTTGCCTTAAAAACAAATTATTTGCCGTCTTGTTTGCAGAAAGGTAGAGAAACAACGTTAAAGTTTTGAAATGTTTTCATGTTCGTTTCTACAATAACCTTTGACTATAGGGTTATTGAACGATTTCAATTTACAAGAAATGTAATGCTACTAATATTGTTTGATGACATTGATTTTAATTTAACTCAACGAAATTGTATATCGAAACCGAATTGCTCCACTTGGATCTATTTGTGCTTTGGTGAGCAGTTAGGACACCATAGTCGTTTGTTTTTTTGTTGCACTTTAGGGTTGCTGTTGTTTCGTTGTTTTCCTCTTATACTCGATGAGTTTCCCTCGGTTTAAGTTTGTTACCCGGATTTGTTTTCTCTCAATCGATTTATGACTTTCGAACAGTGGAATACTACTATTGCCTTTATTTGTCATTTAAGACATGGAAGCTTTAATAAGCGTGTAGAGGATGTGACATCCTCTTAACTCGAGGTACCGGATGTAACGTCCCTATTCTGACTACACGTGGTTGCAAATTGATACACCCCACACAACCCAACGCACACTCCACATTGTTAAGTGTTTTACTCTTGGTCGAACAAAAGACTGAAATGAAAATATTTCCATAAGTTAGTCACCCTTGAGGTATTGTTTTTATTATTAATTACAAAACTAAAGAAAAACTATAATGAAACAGCGCTTTAAATGTTGTTCTTAATCTCAAAGTAACAGAGATACCGTCATCATGCAACACAAAAGTTTAACAATAATACCGAACTATAAGGTAAATTCAAAAACGGGAAGTCCTTGAAAAATAACCATAACCAAATTGAACGTTTTTATCCAACGGATCAATCGAAAGCGTGCCACAAACTTGCATATCTCATTAAAAGTTCAAGACAGACACCTGGCACCGCTTTGAGTATCTAAGAAGCTGTGGAGTAGTATCAACATTATATAAACTTCTATGATATCGGACAAGGCAATTTAACGACTGTTTTCAATTAAAAAGAAAATCGAAACGATAAATGACATGAAAATAACACATTAAATATGTATCTGTCAGAGTAAAAGCAATATCTCTTTGAAATATCAGGAATATGTCAGTGAAGCCAATTTATAGTACAATGACTCTGTACTAAACTTGTAATCGTTAGCTAAATAGACATAAAGAAGAAAGGGCGCAAAGAGCAATTGTGTGACTTGTTTTTGGGCAATATTTATTTTTGTTTTTCCGAAATGTTTCGACCTGCAGTTACAAATTTGTCGTATTATTTTCGCATAACAGTTAACATTCAAGCATTAAAATATTTCATGTTCGGCAATAAATTCCAATGACACTCCTTACCAACGCTCTTTTACCAGTTAACAAGAAACTTAATATTTTCACGCATTCGTAAACCTTATTACTGCCTTTGATAAATGAATAAACAGGTCTTGGTCGTGTTGTAGTCGGACATAAAATATCCTAATTATATATAACAAAAACACTTCTTTACCTACTTATTATTTCTGATGATTGTGGATTTATTTTTCATTTGGCATCTAAATGTGTATAATTTCTGACGCTTCTTCCCTGAATAGTTACATTTTTTAAATAAATGTTCTTTTTTTAAATGAAGTACACTTTACACTATAAAAACTTTAGAAAAAAGATCCAATTTAAATACTTTTTTTTTCTTAATGAGGAAAAGGTTGTCATACGCTGAATTTTTCGTCTCTTATTTCTGTAACCTCAAAACTATAATAAATCTGTCAAATAAAATCCTTGATATACTCACTGAAATATAATTGTCAAATATAAGCTAAGGAGACGGTCATTTTTTGTCCCTTGAATTCAAACATAAAAGAGTACAAAAGTAAAACGAATATTGAGAAGCTATAATTTGTTATTTTAGACATGGTTTCCCTTTTCAAAATCGTTCATGGTAAACGTGTCAAAACTTTTAAGAGTTGTTTAATATATACTGCTTATAGCAATTTATTCAGATCCTTTTTCTAATGAGAAAATATATAAATTGAATGATAATAGCAAGACTATTCCCACATGAAAAAAATCAGATAAATAGCATCAGTGATTTCAATAAATAACAGTAAACAATTAAGAAATTTTCTTTTTGCGATTTTGACTTAAGTGAATATGTATGTTTTGCCCGAATGCGGACAAGCACACCTACCTAGAAAATTAAAAACAAATAATGTGTTGAAAATCACCAAAACAGGAAAAGCAAATCAAAATGTACGTCTATTTTGACAACTTAACCTGTTATGTCTGTTTGTTTGTTTACACGTCGGTGTCAATAAAATTGAATTTTATGCGACTGTCATACAGGTGAGAGGTTTTGCTAGCTATAAAACCAGGTTTAATCCACCATTCTACATAAGAAAATGCCGATACCAAGTCTGGAATATGAAAGTTGTTATCCATTCGTTTGATGTGTTTGAAATGTTAATTTTTACATTTGCCAAAGTGTTTGAAATGTTAATTTTTACATTTGCCAAAGGACTTCT
This sequence comes from Mytilus edulis, assembly GCF_963676685.1. NCBI lineage: Eukaryota > Metazoa > Mollusca > Bivalvia > Mytilida > Mytilidae > Mytilus > Mytilus edulis. The sequence continues at coordinate 7,527,619 of NC_092344.1, forward strand.
TTAATTGACCTCGAAATTCGGTGTTTTTGTGATTTTTTAATTTGCTCATGATTGTGTTTCATAGAGAAATACATCATGTGTTGCGTTCTTGTCATATTACAAAGTTATTGCTTTTTTTGGTATTCTGTGACTGACATTACATGAACATGGTATAATTGATCAAGAAGCATGAAATAAAAATCAACAGTACTTTACCTGTGTTTAAATCTAATACATGTATTTGGAAGATACGAATCAAGGTAAAATTAACTTATTGAGGGAACTACACAAGGAGAGAGTCAGAGTGCATAATTGATAAACATTTTTTCTGCTGTGTACGCATCACCCACCATTAGAATCAACACTCTGCCAAAATATCACAATCATGAATAGAACCCAATCGATACATTTCAGACGAGTATCCTGATACCATTAATCGTATATGCTTTACATTATTATAACCCAAACATATACGTCATTTAGAGTAGTTCCTTTGACAGAAGAACAAGTGTCGAATTACGCTTGATTCTTATCGTTGACCTTCAGTCAAAGTGTTTTATTTTATAATATATATATAAGAAGATGTGGTATGATCGAGTGCCAATGAGACAACTCTCCCTCCAAGTCACAATTTATAAAAGTAAACCATTATAGGTCAAAGTATGGCCCTTATTATACGTCATTTGTGCGTTTGATGCATAAAATCTACGTCAATACGTTGAGCATTATATAAATGTGTTAAATGATAAATTTGATATATTTTTCTTTAGACGCGGTTGTTCAAAACAATAAAGACGGATGTTTAGCAGGCACAATATAAACGTTATAAATCGTAGGTTCAAAGATGTAGGGATCCAGTTAACCCATAAAACATTTAAATGATGTTAGAAATCAATTTTTAGTAAAAAATAATTCATGTAATTGAACCGATATAAATGAAACATATTATACAGTCCCGATGAGAATTGTTAAACATTAATAATTTGTTTTACATTAGATGATGAACGTATTATAATATTGACAATATGATAATTACATGATCAAATCAAATATAATCATGCTTATTGATAATTTGTTCATTTACAATATGAAAAAAACACTGTATTCTTCAATTTTCCAAAACAAATAGAAAATTAGTTGAAAAAATTATTGTATGTATAAACACAGATAAACATCAAACAACTCATATTGTTATTGATTCACTAATGTTGATTATCATGTCTGACATATCAAAGGTATCAGGATAACAAAAATTATACGCCGACGCGCGTTTCGTCTACATAAGACTCATCAGTGACGCTCAGATCAAAATAGTTATAAAACCAAACAAGTAAAAAGTTGAAGAGTCAACAGTCAACCAGCAGTTGTATCGACTGATAATATTCGGCCGATAACAATAGAATTGTGAAAGTGTTGATCATTCTAGATTTATTCGTATGAAGCGCTTTAAATAAAAGTTCTTCGGTTAAAGTTTTTACACCTAGATATCTGAAACAAAAAAATATTACATTCTTGAATAAACATCGGTATAATATCAGAGATTAAATAAAAACAGCATGATATCTGTATTAAATATAACATGTGATTGACTTTTTTTAATGTAGAATTTCATATCTCTGGTGGAACGTAAATAATATGTAGTTTCAACGTCAAACTATTAATTTAGTCCTATGATGACATACAATGGAAACATAATGTAGCTATGAAACAGAAAAGACACAGCACGGTGACAGTATAGCGTCGATATCAGTCGTTCCCGTAACTATGTTAGAGTAGAAAGGAAGCAAAACGGATTTGGAGTATCATTACACTAACAACTACACGAGCATAAAACCAAAGCATTGGATAGGTGCTTCTGATGCATAATAAAAAGATGGCGTCTGAATTATTTTATATTTCAACATGGTCAGACAACTTCAATAATAAAACAAAATAACCGTTCACCCTAGTGGCCTTAATTATCCCTTAGATTTGGCAGAATATATCCGTTCACACTCTTAACCTTGATTATCTGTTAATGTTGGCAAGACATACCCTTTCAGCCTCTTTACCTTGATAACCCTTTAAACTTAATCATGCCTCTCATTTGGCAGGGCAACCTTTCACCCTCTTAACCTTAATAATCCCTACCATTTGACAGGACATAACCGTTCACCTTCTTCACCTAAATCATTCCTGTCATTTGGAATAGCAACAAATATGTCGATATGATACTTAACCCTGTTTATTTTGTAAATGTATCATGATAAGTGAAAATAATGCATTGTTCTCATGCTTATCGCTCTTGTTTGAGTTTTGAAAATAAGCTCTTTTGCCAAATCGTATTCAGGTGTTGCGCCATAATATATTGTAAGTTACTTTTTCACTATGTAGTCCAATGGTATACGCGTATCTATAGTCTTAAAATCTCCATTTACTTTCAGATTTTGTTGATGATTAAAAAGAATTTCTTACAAATAATAGCTGACGGATATGACAAAATGAAAACAATATCCGGATTATCTGAATCGTTAACAATGTTATTATCATTACAATTGTCATCTTAAGGATATGTTATAACAAATACATTTGTTTGAAGAGGGCTACAAATACAATAACTTATTTTAGACCTAGTAGCAGTCGAAGTAATACCAAACTTTGTAAAAGAGGGACGAAAGATACCAGAGGGACAGTCAAACTCATAAATCGAAAATAAACTGACAACGCCATGGCTAAAAATAAAAAGGACAAATAGACAAACAATGGTACACACGACACAACATAGAAAACTAAAGAAAAAACAACACGAACCCCACCAAAAACTAGGGGTGATCCCAGTTGCTCTGGAAGGGTAAGCAGATCCTGCTCCACATGTGGCACCCGTTGTGTTGCTTATGAGATAACAAATCCGGTAAATAGTCTAATTCGGTAGGTCACATTTATGAAAGGGAAGGGGATTGTAATTACGACGTAAGGAACATATCCGATGTCATTTGTGAAACGGTTATTCCATAACGGTCAACCAACTCGTGATGGCGTCCGTAAAATTTACGAAGAGATGATTTCAAATTCACCATTTGGAACGCTTGATTTTATACCTTCCTTGTGAGCAACAACCCTCTATCAAGAAAATTATGATAGGAAATGCAAGCACGGGAATATCGTATCAATTGGGAGATATATACACCGTATGTAGGTGCTGCTGGAATGTTGCTACTTAGAAATGGAAAGTTCACAATTGGAAAGCTGAAATCATCTCTTTTGTCGTAAAGTTTTGTTTTCAATCGACCCTCATTGTCAATTTCTAGATGTAAGTCAAGATATGAGGCCGACTTAACTGTATCTGTTGTATCCTTTATCTCTTGTTCAATGCGATAGAAGCGTTCGACATAGTCACCAAATTTTGAATTATTTAGTGAAAGAACATCATCTATATAGCGGAAAGTAGAGTTAAAGGATATTGCTAACTTCTTATCTTTCTTCCTAAGAAGTTCCTGTAATAGACATGTTCTTGTTGTAATTTTAATTTCTTACTTTTTTCAGAAACTCATATATGCATGACTTCTTAATTAATTGATAATAATAAAAATGTACTTGCAGTTTCAATCTTTGTTACCGACTATTGGAGATCTTGGTGTTTTGGTTTTTTTTTGTGCGTGTGTATGTGTGTTTTGTCATTAAGTTGTTGTCATATTTAAGTTTACTCCAATTTCGTTTTATTCATATCAAAGTAAAAGTAAAAACACTATTTCTGTATAGTTGTACCAAGATGATAAAGAAAATGTCAAGCAATGAAGAACCCATTATAATCAATTATATTTTTTTGTAATTATCTTCTTAATGGATACCCTCAAACTGTACAACAAAAATATGGTTCACATCTGGAAATAATCAAAAATTTACTTTAAACGTTTTAACTGCATTTCTAAATAATGATTGATTGGCTATCTGATAACTTCATACTGATTTCAAAACAGTCCATTACGACATTTAATATCCATTAAAAGTCTGAGAAGATAATGCGTTTCCAGCTGCAGCAATATTTACAGTGACATAGATTGGTGTTAAAGTGCAGTGGTCGACATGTTAACTAATTAATCTTAGATCAGGGTTTCCCATCAGAACCGATCAAGTAAGTTTTTCAAAAGGCTGTTGTTTTTCCTATTACTGCCAGGTTAGAGGGGGGATAGGACCTTTATCGGGACTCCGGGATAGGGTGTTTTTAACCTCGGGATTTCGGGATTGACCTTTTCGGGATCCGGGAATTCTTTTTTTCTGATTTTGGGACGTCGGGATTTACTTTATTTAAATTCGGGACCTCGGGATTTCGTTTTTTTAAGTCCGGGATTTCGGGATCAGGACCCCTCCTATCCCCCCTCAGGTTAACTTATACTGATATGTCGATAAACTTCATTAAGCACTAATATTGCATAAAATTGAGAAAGGAAATGGGGAATGTGTCAAAGAGACAACAACCCCACCATAGTACAAACAACAACAGAAGGTCACCAATAGGTCTTCAATGCAGTGAGAAATTCCCGCACCCGGAGGCGTCCTTCAGCTGGCCCCTAATGAAATATATATACTAGTTCAGTGATAATGAACGCCATAATAAACTCCAAATTATACACAAGAAACTAAAATTAAAAATAATACCTGACTAACAAAGGCCAGAGGCTCCTGACTTGAGACGGGCGCAAAAAAATGCGGCGGGGTTAAACATTTTTATGATATCTCAATCCTCCCCTATACCTCTAGCCATTGTGGAAAAGTATGTATATCAATCTTAAGAAAAATGACAAACATTGTTGTCTTTTAAATCTTATCTGTATAATTGCGAACAATTGATCAGTTTAATCTTGTATTGCTTTACGACAAACATTTCATTGATATCAAAGACGTAATATTCATCTATAACAAAAAAGGCAATGATTTGATATAAGATAAAGAGTAGATAATGCTATTTGACTTTCATTGAAAAAAAGATAAAATGTGGTCTTTTGCAGCATCGTTAATCCTTATTTGACTATAACTTTTTAAATTAAAATGCACTATTAGAAAAAGCCTGAATTTGATTCAGATTTTTATGTTATGTAATTATTACATCTAAAATTAAAATTGAGAATGGAAATGGGGAATGTGTCAAAGAGACAACAATTCTTATTTATACTTATAAGGATAAGATAAAACTGGACTTAATAAAACAGTCGTGAAATGTATAATATACATGGAAGTGATGCTCTGCGTATTGGAACGTGATCATACTAACTTTCCTTGTACGACCGAAAGGTCTGTTTTGAACATGCTTTGGTTTAAACGAAAATTGAAACTTAAAAGAAGATATCTGCATTCTTTCTTAAATTTTATTCGTAAAACCTCCGGTTTAGTAATTAAACATAGAGAAAGTCTCTTTCATGTGCGTTTATGACAACTATAGAGCTGCTTGTATGATGACTATTTAATCCTGTCGCAACTGTAACATTATGATATGTATAGCAAGACTAGATCATGTCAATGTACTGTCAATATGAAACCTACTTGGTCACACGTGGAGCAGGATCTGCATACCCTTCACGAGCACCTGAGATCAACCCTAGTTTTTGATAATTTTGATTAGGTTTTGCGATATTATGTATACTGAAGCTTTATTTTTCTTTCTTTTCCTTTGCCTTAGCGTTGTCAGTATATTTTCATCTTATGTGTTTAAACATCCCTTTGGTATCTTTCGCATTTCTTAAAAGATCGTGACGCTTTATCGTATTATTAATATTTGGGATAGTAAGATAATACCCAGCAACAGAGCAAACAGACTTTGTTCTTACTCCTAGATAAACAGCATTTAAAGGAGAAACAGCAACAAAATTTAAGTCTTTGGTTTGAGATGAATCGCATTCACGACCTTCCGCACACGAGTGTAGAATGGTACCATGAAACCATTTGCTTGTGTACATAAATGTTTAAAGGAGAGACGTTTGGTCGTCGACACGTGTTTTACGATAATATGTAATTCATTTTATTCTGCGGTAGTACTAAAACATTTGTGAGGTTCCGAATAATAAAACGAATTAAGCGTCAAATAGATATGTTGGTAGACTAGCGTTGTTATATATTCTGTTTATATCGACCCCTAAATAATATTGGCACAGTAATAAATAAATCTATTTATCGCTGACAGATACAACTTTTGAAAGTTTTTATTCAATGTTATTGGTTGGTATAAAAGCTTCATCAACGTCAATTTGATTGTCAGTAGTATTAGCCTGACCATTATGATCTTGATGGCTACTATTAATGTCAACGGTCAGTTGCTTTATATCTTCTTGTGAAAACTTTTTCAAACCATTTTGATCTAGATGACCACTATTAACGTCAACGGTCAGCTTCTCTATATCGTCTTGTGAAGGCTTTTCATCATCTTGAGAAGGCTTATCACCATCTTGATAAGGCTTATCACCATCTTGTGAAGGCTTAATATCCTCCTGTAAAGGTGTTATCACATCTGCGATTTGTTTTTCTTTATCTAAATTTCCCATTTGTTCTGGATCCGACACATGACTCTTAAAACTACTTGTAAAACTCGCTAATCTTACAAGAAATGAGCCCTTTCTCCTTTTTCTGATGAATTTTGTTATTTTAACTAAGACTTCGCGCCTGAACAGTATATATACCCACGGGTCTAGAATCTGATTCAGAGTGGCTAATCTCAGCGTTATAAGATCTGTTCTTCTGTCGATTTTAATAACGCCTGTTGAGTTGATTAGTATTCGAATCTGAAAAGAGAATCAGGCTGAATTTATATACTAGTAAGCTTACTATGTTTTTTATTGTCCTTGTTTTTTTATCGGATTTAGTAGGAACGTATTATGAATATTAGTTATATGTTATTAAGGATATTGATTTTTTTTCATATTTTGAAGAAAAACCACAATTTACATATCTGATAGAAATTGACTTTTCGTTATGCATAAGCATACAACTGGAAAAAAATCATTTAAAATTCAAAAGTATGAAATAAATAATGTTTATAAAATGTTCCTTCTTAAAAGAATCTTATACTATTACTTCAAGTGATTTCAGATGTAACAGTACCACGAGCATCCTCTAATAGATTTGAAAATTTACGTTAGTCATTGTCTATGACTAGAGATAATGTACACTTGAAATCAATCACAATAATTATATTTAGCTTTGAGTTTTTTTCAAAATCTATGTAGTTTAGATATCAAAGTATCTAGCTATAGATTTTCCATAAAAAAGAAACACAAAAAACTTAAAATGAAAAAAAAAATAACTCTAGTTCGTGTCATCATTAAATCAATTTTTATCTCTTATAAAGTTACGTGTTTGTGTAGGAAAAAAATATAATTATGAAAAGCTTTAAAACCGTTATCACAATGAATAAACTTTTATAATTCACAAGGGTCTGGTGTAATAAGAAAAAGCAATCGAATAATTTTCTTTCTGTGGAGCCTATAATTTAACCATACCATGATTCCAACGGATTATGCTTCTGGGAATGATGTAAACCAATCTCGAAAATTAAAACCTTAAATTTTGATTTGCAATTATTAGATTGGCCATTGTTCTCAAACCAGGAATAGAAAAGATATTATATCGGTTTATTTAAATTAAAATGTACACTGTTGAACTATATATATAAGTCACGGAATCTATCGTGTCCATGACAATTATACTATTTTATTTTTATTTATCAAAAAAACAGGAAATAAAGAGTTTAAACTCATGAAATGTACAATTACACTGATACATTATAATTATAGGCAAATAAGATGAACAAATATCGCATGAACAAATATTTCAACACAACTAGCCTTCATCATTTCCAATCTTTTTTTTTTTACCAAAATGACAGATGTAATCTAAAAATTGTAAGTGCTCATGATTATATACACATGTTGTTAAAGTAATGACTTTATGATATAAATGTCATTTAGATGGTGTAGATTAATAAAGAAAAAAGTAAATGTTATCTGATCGCCAATTAGACAACTGTCCACCAGAATCAAGATGACTTGGATGTAAGCATCTATTGGTTACCGTTCAGGTTTCAACAATGAGAAAGACTAATAGCGTACAATCAGCTGTAAAAGGCGACACAGTGACAAAACGAGAAACAATTGAGCAACATACTTGTTTATTACAAAACAATTAACGATAAACATATATAACAGATAGCAATCATCGACCACCATTGAGTTACAGACCCTTAATTGGGATAGATACATATAAAATGTGGCGGGGTTGAATATGTTTTGAGCGCTATATATCATTGGTTTAACAGAACAAAAAAAGAGCAGACTATAATGTAAAAGGTTGGTTTTTTTAGTGGCCTTACTAAAGAATGTTGTTGAAGGTTACATCTACTGTTTACAGCCTTTGTAGCGTTTACATCTAAATGGGCGGCTTTCTTTAAAACCAATACTGTATTAGAAACGTCAGCCCACAACGTTTGATTTCTTAAAATCTTTGGTTGTTTCAAAGCTTTGGTAGTTCGGTACCTTAATTTTAACTAATTTCCGATTCTCTCGAATAACTCCGAAGCTATATTTCACAAATGGATGGTTGGTTGGAAAGTTATGTTAATTATATCTATCGTTTAAATTTACCTATAAATACTTGTACATTCGTTTTGTTAAAATTTTAACTTTTGGAATAAAATTTGTCAAATCCATAATGAGAAAACAGACGGCATGTAAAATCTGGTTCAAGTGTACTATGAAATCGATATACTGAATACTCTAAATGTCTTTATGGTCATTTCGTTATTTACATCATGTGTTATATCGATCTGATGAGTTAAAAAACCATCATACATACCAGGATTGACATTCTGCATTTGCGCCAGATATGCGTTTCGTCTACAAAAGACTCACCAGTGGCGCTCGAATAAAAGAAAGCCAAGTTTAAAAGGTCAAATAAAGAACGAGGTTGGAGAGCATGGAGGACCAAAATGCATAAAGGTATTTCAAAATACAGCTAATGTAATCTTTTCCTGAGGTAGAAAAGACTTGGTATTTCAAAAATTCGAAACAGTTAATTTATAATTTTAATAATATGACTAAATCAATGACAATCCCGTTTCACTGCATTCTAAAGTCTTTTGTCTTTTTGTTATTTGCTATTTTTCTCACCTCCTTGTCCAAATGGCTAAGTAGACTATTTTAAACGCTTCGCGACCGTCGCTTTTTGAGTTTTACAAAAATCTATTTTAACCAAAACGTGACCACAAATCTCATTAAGTTTTTTTTTCCTTCTGATTATCCCGCTTGTCATTCAACATGGCCGACATTGCTAAAAATACAATGTAGGAGAGAAATTTAAGTTTTGTTTTTTATGGTGGAATTTGGTAAAGATACAGATAATATAACCGTAGCAAAAAAAAATCAAATGTTGAGGTCCTACCTTCTGTTTATTGAATGCAAGAAACTTTAAATCGCAAAATTATTAGTAAGAAAAGGTCTACCAATAATTGAACATAGCTAAAATCGTTGGTAGATTCATATTAGCAACAGTTATCAGCAGGACTAGATATATAAATTTGGTAAGATGGTAGAAAGATACAATTAAGGGTCAACATGTTGTCTTCAATTTTAGGCAGGAACCTGTAGTTCAGTGGTTGTCCTTGATTCGTGTCTGTCATATTTGTTTTTCGTAAATTAATTCATTTCTTATAAAGAAGGAGCTATATTTTTCAATTGAATTGTTTTATATTGTTATTGTGTGAGTATTTTATAACCGACTGTACACTTTGTGTTTTTCGCATGGTTAAGGACCGTACGATTGCCTTTAATTACTTACATCCACTTCGTTTGAACTTTGGTGGATAGATGTCTCATTGGCAATTTTACAACATCTGATTTTCAAGAGGTTTCTATACAATATCTTTTTCATAACCTCTTCTTATTTCTACTTGTGGTTTAAACTGCAATCATGTGCTATATGTTAGGGTCAGATAAGCTACCAATTACAGTGCCGGATCCAGTTGTAAAGGGTTGGAACTCCAACTTTTTTGACGATCAATGCATTTGAATAAAGACATATATTTGGAACTCCCCCCTTCTCGTGCGTTGGAACCCTCTTTTAAAAATGGCTGGATCCGTCTCTGAATTAAATAGATCAATAGTACATATTTGGAATAGAGGTATTCCCCATTTCCATTCTTAATTTAATTACTGACAAGGTCCCTAAAGCCATTCCATGGGATTAATTTATCTTATTTCAGTGATGAAGAATAACCATTCTTATAATATTGAAACAATGTAATCAAAATACATCTGAAAATCAGCATACAGCTTTCGGCAATATAGTTGTGTGTGTACATCCTAATTATGTTTTTTTCTCTTTTTTTCAATTTTGCCCCTTTAATAATTTTACTGCTATAACTAGGAGATTACAATTATACTGACATCTGCAGGAGGAAGGGCAATCAGTAGACTGGCACTTATCAGTAAACATATAAATTGGTAAGAGAGAAATAATAGAAAGGGAATTGTAGCAAGTCTAGTGTACATCGTTTCAAACTCTAAATTGCCCAAGTAGAAAGAACGTTTTCATTTTGTTAATATAAAAAAGAAGATGTGGTATGATTGCCAATGAGACAACTATCCACAAAAGACCAAAATGACACAGACATTAACAACTATAAGTCACCGCACGGCCTTCAACAATGAGCATAGCCCATACCGCATAGTCAGCTATAAAAGGCCCCGATAAGACAATGTAAAACAATTCAAACGAGAAAACTAACGGCCTTATTTATGTAAAAAAAAAAGAACGAAAAACAAATATGTAACACATAAACAAACGACAACCACTGAATTACAGGCTCCTGACTTGGGACAGGCACATACATATATAATGTGGCGGGGTTAAACATGTTAGCGGGATCCCCCCCCCCCTAACCTGGGACAGTGGCATAACAGTACAACATAAGAACGAACTATAAAAATAGTCATTATACTTGTGTATGTATATCATTTCAAACTATAAATTGCCCAAGTAGAAAGAACTTTTTGTTGTTGTTAATAGTCATATCTTAATGGTTCTTATATGCTTCCCATGAGGTGATCTGGCATTATCTATATCAATAAATATTCGATAATAATTAAATGAGAAGTTCGTTCACATCAAATATATTTCTCAGTGTAATTCTTTCAAGAAACTAGCTCGATATCTCTGTGAAAACTCTAAAATCATTATCGCAAACATACAAATGTATATATTTTGTGAAGGGTAGCACAATAAACTATCAAGAATTTATGTTTTCAAACCCTGCATGATTTCATAAACCAACTGAAAACCATCAGGAAGAACCATTTTATTGACGGATTTGGTCCCCAAAAATGATTCTGAAAAAATAAAACGACGATTTACAAATTAATTATTCTATGAAATCAAATCCAACAGACCTAGAAAATCGCCATTAAATTATTGCGCGTTTTCCCCCCTGCCTATTTATATCAATATCTTATGTTTATATCGGGTAACATAACTATCCGCAGCCTTGGGAGGTAATCTAGATGGTTGTTAATGAATGGCTTTTATTTATTTTGAATTTATTGAACCATAAAATTAATTTTTGACTCTTCACATTGAATAATCCGCGAAGCGGATTATGTTAAATGTGAACAGTCAAAAATTAATTTTATGGTTCAATAAATTCAAAATAAATTATTGCCATTCATTATAAATAAATTTCTATCAAAAATAATGCTCAAAGATATATATTAATACCAATAACAACGTACACAGATGTTTGCGTATGAATACACAACGTTAGTCTCAATAAAAATTGATAACATTGAAAGTAAAGCCAATTCTTTTAGCCAATCAGAAGACAGTAAATACACCAAATTTATTTATATAGATATGGTGCCTAGTATTTAACTATGCACGAATGCTGATACTTTATTACGGTTGCGTGAAATGTAACGTTTCTTTTTTTTTTTTAAATTTTAGTCAATATTTCAGTATCTTATAGAAAATTAAACAGTCATGTTCAGACAGGATGATGGTTATGATTTGAAATGTTATGTCTTCCCTTTAGACATTGATTTTATAAATGAGATTTAATCATTAAACAGTAATAAATTAAAGGAACCGTCTTCTTAAAATGAGATAACTTTTCTATAATGTTTTTAAAAATGGTATGAGCGTCTTTCTATTACTTATATATATATTTATAGATTGTCGTTGATCATTTCAACGGGATTGATTTTATCGCTTGAGCCGGTACAGCGAAAGCGAGAAAAGCAATCGAGTTGAGATGACCAATGACAATTTCATGCATCTGTTTATCGTTATTTTACCTATGACGACGTTGTCAATTTCATGTCAATTTCATTAGCAACGCAACGTAGGCGCTTCCTTAATTTCTAGCGATAATTTTCTATCTCAAGCGAGTAGCATGATATGAAAAATTATCACAAAAAAAGATCAAAGGAAAAATGATCAAAATGTTTATTCTCGCCATTTTTTTTTTACAAATACACATATATATATAATTGTGTGCTGTCATAACTATATCACGGTTGGCGTCTGGTAGCCAGTTGTCGTTGCTGATTGTCCTTCAATGTTTTCATTTTGGTTGATGATACATTGTGGGTGAATGTAAAATCGCTCCTCTTATCATTCATATAATTTGTATGGAACATTTAAATTCATGACAAAAATTGGCCAAACAGAAAACTTGCTATGAGACTTTCGTTTTTATCATAATTATTGAACATTGTCTCACAACTTTTCTATGATAAAGAAGTATTATGAGTGATTTGTATGGCTTTTGGTTAAGCCTTCATACATGTGTAACGCTATAATTTGTTTCATTTGTATTTCTTGCCAGTATCCAGTAATGATCGTCTTCTGTGCATATAATTTCACATGCGTTTGTTTTTAAATTTCTTATATATTAAAACAGTGTCAGTCTCTAAACAAAAAGCCTGTGTTGAAATTGACAACCAAACATTCTATTTTTTTTTAGGGGGGAGGGGTCATGAATTAAAGAATTGGCGTATACACCGGTTATATAGTAGCCAAACAACAGATATACCAAAAAGACATAAATGTAAATCTTACCATAAATGGTGTCCAGCAAATAGCAAAAGTAGCAAATATAGCCACTAAAAACACAGTTATATAAATATCTGTCCTTGCACGTGCAGATTTACTACTAATACTCCCACGTCGAGCATGGCTTCTCTTCCCATGAGTCAAAGCTACTATAACAAGTATGTTCAAGATTGCAGTCATTAAAATTACACCTAAACCAATTGAAGCGTAAAAGTATGAAAATATCTGATCTTCAACAGTGGTTCCAAAAAAGTTGAAAAAGCACCAAGTTCCCGGAAACTGTTTTATATTATGTCCAAGTCCCATAAGCGGCAAGCATGCCACAAACACTGACCCAATCCATATCGCGATAATAATGATATTAACGATTGTATCTTTATTCCACTGACTATATTTAAATGGAAATGTAATAGCCAGGTATCTATCTAGGGCCATGGCTCCCACAAATACTACTGTGGCAACTCCTGCAAAGGTGAGCATGAATGATAGATAATGACAAAGCGGTTGTCCGCCAACCCAAACAAGATCATTGTCATAAACGGCAAACGCCACTGGAGATGTTGTCAAAATACCAAAAAGATCTGTCATTGCTAAAGCTGTTACGAACCTGTAAAACACGTTCCATTTATGACTTTTTGATGCTTTGAAAAGGAAAAATATTGCTATGATGTTTCCTGTGACACCAAGAGTAAAAGTAACTGCAGACGGGACCGGTGAAGGTTTGGCTAAGAATGACTTCACGGTTAAATTGGTATCTTTCAAATCTGGAATACTGGTGAACGAGAAATTTTCCATTTGAACATATGGTCATATACTGATTTCTAAAAGTCGTATTACAACCTATTTAAGTGTGTATCCGTCCAATTGTACACTATACTTCCCTTTCTATCTATTTTTTTCACTGACAGGAAAAACACAATAAAACAATGAGATTTTTTTACGATTTCCTGTTTACAAATTAATTTTACGCATCTTTTTTTCTCCAAAAAAAATAACGTTCACTTGTTTGTCCATAAATACATTATCTCGCCAGAAATCTTTCAACTATAGGTGATCGAAAATTTTAAATAAATCCATAAGAAAAAACTATTCTGTAGACTCTTTTCACAACAACTTCAATTTTCTACAGTAAAAAAGCATTGTCTTTTTAACATAGTCTAAATTTTATAATAATTATGTTCCATTTGTACTCCTAAGAGAGACATAACGAGACTAAGTTCTCGTATTTCTATGTCAGACTGTTGATATTCGACTGTTGGAACAATAACCAATACTTTAAGTCTATCCACAACGCGGTGCTAAGCTATAAACGATAACTGGTCATTGATTTTGCAATTAATCTCGAGTTATGTATGATTATCAACGAAAAATCCAGGTTTGAATAAATACGAACGGATCATTTTCTTTGCTTATGTAGTTCGATACAGCAATTAGTGTTAAAATGATCATGATTAGCACATTTGAGTATTTTTAACGAGAAAACATTCGTAGTGTTAATTATTTCTCTTCGTAATTATAACTAATGGTATAGTAGATATTTTCAGCTTACACTTATCATAACATTAAAGAAAAATGTATTTGAAGATCCCAGATGCAGTCTCCATTTAAGACGAAAGAAAATCATAGGTTATATTTGAGAAATTTGAAGGAGTTATTTCTAGAATGATATAATATAGCTATAAATTTAATGGTTTTTGCACTCGATGATACAAGCCAAAACTGTTTTAATGAAAATGTTGAAAACAGCATATCGTAGCGCTGCTGTTTGTTGCATAAGCAAGTTATTTCATTAGTTTCAATTTGATTCTTTTTTCTTTTCAACACTTAATGTTTTTTATTATTGAATAGGCGAACAATATTTTTTTGCATTCATTTAATATGTCATGATAAAGCTTTACGTTAAATGAAGCTTGAAATTTCATAATTTAAGCATATTGTTAGGGAGATAGAATAAAGAAAAAACGTGTGTTTTTCATTTTGAATATCCATCGGCATGTTTGATAATAAGTAAAAATGATTAACGAGAAATATTGGAATCGATTAGTTGTTATAAATAAAGTGGTCGTGTGAGATAAACTTCATTAGGTCGACCAGAAACATGAGCAACTTGATTCTATTATAACATTTAAGAGGAGATATGAACAATCTAATTGAAATATTTTATAAATATCAGTTTTCCTCTGGCACGGTACAAAGAACATGAGTGTAATTCATATTTTCATACAGCTCGAATGCAATTGACCTATATATGAGTTGCACACATATTTATAAAACAACACAGTCGAAATATACATGAAATCACCACCGGTTATGGTTTTGTGTCGCTCAGTCTTTAGTTTTCTTCTATTTTATGTTTTGTGTACTACTGTTTGATGTTTCTTTTGCCGGAGCATTGTCAGTTTGTTTTTGATTTGTGTATTCGAGTGTTCCTTTGGTATTTTTCAAATGTCTTCTATCGGCTTTCAGAGCAATATACAATAAACACTTCCATGATGTTCCAATCTCACACTTCCGAACATAAGAGGAATAAACAACAAACATTTCCATGCTGTACCATTCTCACACCTTCGAACATACGAGTAATATACCAGAAACACTTCCATGATGTTCCAATCTCACCCCTCCGAAGATATGAGCAATATTCCACAAACATTTCCATGTTGTTCCATTCTCACACCTTCGAACATACGAGCAGTATACCACAAAAACTTCAATGCTGTTCCGATCCATTCTCACATCTTCGAACATACGAGCAATATACCACAAACACTTCCACGCTGTTCCATTCTCACACCTCCGAACATAACAGGAATATACCACAAACACTTCCACGCTGTTCCATTCTCACACCTCCGAACATAACAGGAATATACCACAAACACTTCCACGCTGTTCCATTCTCACACCTCCGAACATAACAGGAATATACCACAAACACTTCCACGCTGTTCCATTCTCACACCTCCGAACATATGATCAGTATACCACAAACACTTTCATGCTGTTCCATTCTCAAAACCTCCGAACATATGATCAGTATACCACTTACACTTCCATGCTGTTCCATTCTCACACCTTCGACCATACGAGTAATATACCACAAACACCTTCATGCTGTTCAATTCTCACACCTCCAAACATAACAGGAATATACTACAAACACTGTCATGCTGCTCCATTGACATACTTCCGAACATACGAGTAACATACCTCAAACACTTCCATTATGTTCCATTCTCACACCTCCGAACATAACAGGAATATACCACAAACACTTCCACGCTGTTCCATTCTCACACCTCCGAACATATGATCAGTATACCACAAACACTTTCATGCTGTTCCATTCTCACACCTCCGAACATATGATCAGTATACCACTTACACTTCCATGCTGTTCCATTCTCACACCTTCGACCATACGAGTAATATACCACAAACACCTTCATGCTGTTCAATTCTCACACCTCCGAACATAACAGGAATATACTACAAACACTGTCATGCTGCTCCATTGACATACTTCCGAACATACGAGTAACATACCTCAAACACTTCCATTATGTTCCATTCTCACACCTCCGAACATACATGTATGATAAGTATACCACAAACACTTCCATGCTGTTCCAATCTCACCTCTCTGAACATAAGAGCAATATACCACAAACACTTCCATGTTGTTCCATTCTCACACCTCCGAACATAAGAGGAATATACCACAAACTATTCTATGTTGTTCCATTCTCACACCTCCGAACATAGCAGGAATATACCACAAACACTTCCACGCTGTTCCATTCTCACACCTCCGAACATAACAGGAATATACTACAAATACTGTCATGCTGCTCCATTGACATACTTCCGAACATACGAGTATCATACCTCAAACACTTCCATTATGTTCCATTCTCACACCTCCGAACATACATGTATGATCAGTATACCACAAACACTTCAATGCTGTTCCAATCTCACCCCTCTGAACATAAGAGCAATATACCACAAACACTTCCATTTTGTTCCATTCTCACACCTCCGAACATAAGAGGAATATACCACAAACAATTCCATGTTGTTCCATTCTCACACCTCCGAACATAAGAGCAATATACCAAAAACGCTTCCATGTTGTTCCATTCTCACACCTCCGAACATAAGAGGAATATACCACAAACAATTCCATGTTGTTCCATTCTCACACCTCCGAACATAAGAGGAATATACCACAAACAGTTCCATGTTGTTCCATTCTCACACCTCCGAACATAAGAGCAATATACCAAAAACGCTTCCATGTTGTTCCATTCTCACACCTCCGAACATAAGAGGAATATACCACAAACAATTCCATGTTGTTCCATTCTCACACCTCTGAACATAAGAGCAATATACCACAAACACTTCCATGCTGTTCCTTTCTCACCCCTCCGAAAATACGAGCAATATTCCACAAACACTTCCATGTTGTTCCATTCTCACACCTCCGAACATAAGAGGAATATACCACAAACAATTCCATGTTGTTCCATTCTCACACCTCCGAACATAAGAGCAATATACCACAAACACTTCCATGCTGTTCCTTTCTCACCCCTCCGAAAATACGAGCAATATTCCACAAACACTTCCATGCTGTTCCATTCTCACATCTCCAAAAATACGAGCAATATTCCACAAACACTTCCATGCTGTTCCATTCCCACACCTCCGAACAGCTAGTTCGTACTTCAATATTGAGGTATTAAAGAAACGCCAAGAACCAAACATTCTAACTGATGAATGACACAAATTTCAGTTAGACCTTCTGATACATTGACTAATAAACTGACATAAAGTTATAACTATTCTTTTTTCTTGACAAAGAAAATCTAATATAGACTACACAATAGATACATTCAAATTTTCTGCTTAATAACTTAATAGTAGATTCAATATCAATTCTTCAACACAACTGAATTAGACATTTATTAATTTACGAAATAATTTGTTGACAGCGATGTTAAACATGTTTCCTGAACAAAGAAAACGTGTAGTGTTATATCTGGTCACTTGTGGTAACTCACTAAGCAACCACTTTTCGTGAAACTGATCGTAAAATATTCAGATATGTCGATATTTTTTATGATAAACACTTAAGATTAGGGTCTCCAACAGCACACACAAATTCATATACTAATATTTCCATTGTTCCCAAAAGATTCAAAGAAACATTAGCCTAATTAAGGGGAACGGGACTATTCGACTGCGCATAATTTCATGCATGAATTACCATTCACACGAACATTTTGTGTCGTAAATTCACAATTATCTTTTTGAATATTTTGATTGATTAAAAATATTAAATTATTGTACTTTTGTCACTAAAAATATTATCGTTATTATGTGTATCTGTGACTGAAGGCTCAAAATGACATTTCACTCAATTTCACCATATTCCCGCCAAAAAATTGGGATTTATTGCAAAATATATTTTTTTCCTTATGATATCGGGGGCGACCTTTAGTTTTTATTTGCTTATTCTTTGAAGCTATATTTTTTATTTGCTAATTGTATGAAGCTATAATTCAGCTTGTTTATATTACAGTTTTGGACCAAGTGTCACAGACAGTTTTTTTTTTAATATTTCGATATAAATATGTCAACACCTCTATTTTCCCCATCATGTCAACACCTCTATTTTCCCTATCATGTCACTCCTATTTTCCCGACCAATTTGATCAACTCTCTGTAAAGAATATATAAATAACAAAAGAAATACGGCACTTCTGACAGTCGACAAGTCCCGATCCACCCGTAAGTGGACTTATATATTTTGGTTCATCAGAGCGTGCAAGAGGCTACATTAGATCTTACGATTGTAGACCACAACATCTCCTGAGGCAAATTTTTCCTGTCCTAAATATACATTAAATATTTGCCTGTGAACTCTAAGGAAACAAGCAACAATCAATCAATTTTCTATATTCTCTAATTATTATGATATTCTCCTGTTTTTTGTATTTCTATATCTCTAATTATTATGACATTCTCTTGTTTTTAGTATTTTCTATATTCTCTAATTATTATGACATTCTCCTGTTTTTAGTATTTTCAATTCATTGGTATACATTTCAAAATTTGTCACATTTAAAGAACAATTTGCCCTTCTCCCATCATGAACAATCAGAACTATGGGTTTTGCATATTGTTGAAGTCTGTACTGTGACTTAAAGCTGTTGATTTCTGTGTCATGTTTGTCTTTTGTGGAGAGTTGTCCCATTTGCAATCATACTACATCTTCTTTTTTATATATATATATAGATCATAAAAGTACTCTTTGAAAATCAGAGTGATTACATACATAAAACAAGTTTCGGACTTAAAATATTCACAAAACATGACCAAGTATTATCTAACTTACAAATAAAATATCATTGAACTTCGCTGAGGATAGTTGAATAATGTCGTAAGTCAGCGGTTTTTTTGGCCTTGCTGTGTGTTGTTTAATTATGTATGCATAGTATATTATATAAATTATTTCTACTGCATTCAATATGTGACACTTTAATAAACAAATTATTAATTATTTATTTTTAAAAAAAATCAAATTTTCCTTAAGGTCAATCTATGTAATGCCTGTTCACACATTGTTGTCAATGTAATGGAATTTGATGCGACTGTCATACAAGTGAGGGGGCTAGCTAGCTTTAAAACCAGATTTAATTAACTATTTCTACATTTGAGAATGCCTGTACCAAGTCCGCAATATGACAGTTGTTATCCATTCGTTTGGTGTGTTTGAGCTTTTGATTTTGCCATTTTATAAGGGACTCTCCGTATTGAATTTTCCTCGGAGTTCAGTATTTTTTGTGATTTTTCTTTTTACGTATTCATTTAAAACTGTATACGCTTTATGCTTAGTACATATCTGATAACTAAAGTCCTTCCCAACTGATCTTTCGAGTTTATTATTATATTTCATTGTAACACCTTTTTAAAAGATTAACACTGCCGTACTATTTAAAGCCTCTCATAAACCAGGAACTAGTAGCCATATGGTTGCCTTTTGGTTGCTGTTTATTTTTTATTTGATATAACTTATTTCTTTTTACATTTGAAAAGACATCTGGTCAATTGTGCCGATTCGAAAATTTAAAAATATAAAACGTAAATAAGTAAATGATAAACATAATTTAATATTGATACAAAGTATAGCCTATACAGTATTGATTATGACAGCCCTTCACCATGTCTAGTAACTGGAATATCACGAAAGTTCCAGCATTCAACTTTCAAACAAATACATAAATACTCTTGATAAAAGTGCTTATAGTTTCTTTAGATGTTTTTACTTGTAAAATAATCCAGATCAATGATAAAATGTTGATAATATTCTGGACTTCGCAAGCCTCGAACTATTTGCATATGTTGCAGAATTGCTAACCATGGTCGATATAACAAGTGTATATTATGGAATTACATATTGTCTTGTGACATTAAAGTCTCGTCTATTGTCTCGTCTTGATTGTTGTTATCGCTGTCCCTACTGTCATCTTTATAACTTTCTTGTGGAAGGCGTGCCGCGATTGAGATAATGTGACGTCTTTGTGGTACTGGTGTCCCGTTTGTACTGGTCTCAGTCGTTGGTGTATTACTCCTGAAGCTTCCTGTCGTAAAACTAACAAGTCTTCTGAACAACGAATCTTGACCTTGAGTTTTGCAGCAAAATGCGAATTTGCTTAACATCTCACGCCGGAATAAAATATACACCCATGGATCTAAAATTTGGTTTAAAGTTGCAAGTCGCAAGGTTAAAAGGTCTGCTTTTATGTTTCGCGATACAGTACGACTCTGGTTGATGATTATTCTAACCTGAAAAAAAAGAAATATAAAGTATAAAAAAAGTCCTATAGAAAATTGGATAATATTGCTTTTATATTTTTGCGTTTTGTTTTTGCTTGTTTGTTTAGTTGTTGATTTTGCTTAATTTTTTTTGTTTTGTTGATTTGTTATTAGTTTTGTTTACGTCGTTCGGGTTTGTTTTCGTGGCTTACACCCCTCAAACAAATGAGACGGGGCAAAATACAGATTCAATTTTTTATATGTATAAAATCGATAAACTCGACCTATTTCAAATATGCCTGTCATAGAAAAGTAATGAATAGACAAAACCAGTTTGAAACTACACAGTATTATTTCTAAGAGAGAACACGACCACTAAGCCTTCCTTTGTTTAAAAGATCCTCAAGTTTATGAAGCCTAAGACAAAAACTCAATATGATCGAACTGAGAGGCTACCAGTCAATGTCTTTATCATAATTACAAACGCATTATTGTCGTTTTATAACATTGTTTGGCATTGATTGTATGCTTGAAAACTCTACATATGTCACAAGAACTGTACCCAACGGGCAGATATTTCTAGTTGAACATTGACAGTATGCTTTGACTCTCTATTATACCAAAAAGGACTGTAGCCAAGGGAGAGATGCTTCTAAATCACATATCAGTCTCGTCCTCCTTTCACATTACATCAACGACGACAATGGTGATCATCCTCAAATTAATGGGTTCTACAGAAGTCTCTATCCATGTATAGCTAAATGTACAGAAGTCTCTATCCATGTATAGCTAAATGTCGACTTTAAATTTACAGAAGTCTCTATCCATGTATAGCTAAATGTCGACTTCAAATTTACAGAAGTCTCTATCCATGTATAGATAAATGTCGACTTAGTAGTTTTGAAGTGTTTTTTTTTCAATGCTATTTAACTGCAGTTAGAGATTTTCATCTTTAACATTTTTATATTTTATAAAAGGTATATTATAACTTTGAAAGTGTTATCATAAATTGGATGTCTTAGGGGAAGATGAATTCATTTGCATTAGCACAAGTTAAATTATTGGCCAAGCTTTTAATACAAAGCTAGGTTATATTGGGATGTCCCTCAAACCTGAAACTAAACAAGTCGCGAATAAACTGTTGTCCTTGTGTCTTGTTGTTTGGTGGACACATTTGATTTGCCTATTTAAAATTTGAAACTGTATTGAAAACTTTCTTTGGACATTGTACAATTCTTGTCATTCTACACCACTCATAACGTTCTCATGGCGCTGTTGTATAAAGTTCACCAATCGACTTCGTAATTCATTCACCGACTCAAAAATTGAGGACAGCATAATTTCAACAGCAGCTGGTTCCGTATTTTTAACTTGTATTCAGTAACAGAAATGAGTTTATTCAATTTTGAATCCATGTGCCTGTGTTTGGTGCATGCAGGTCTTGTATAGGTCATAAATGTCATAGAGTTTGGTGTTTTGCTGCATTGATAACATAAAAATATGTTCAACACTGTCACATGTTAATTGCATATCCTGATTGAAGATATGTGATAGTTAGGTCTGATAGTTTTTCTGTTTGTGTGGGCGGTTTTTCATTTATTTATATAGTTATGGTTGCGAACTTGATTGACTACTTGATAGATTTCATCATAGATATTTGCAAATTTTATTGTCATGAATAAATGAAATGCTTTACTTACAAGAAATGGCGCCCAACAAACAGCGAACACTACACATATTGCTACTAGAAAAATGGTGATATAAACATCCGTCCGTGCTCTTGCTTTTCGACTAGTAACGCTTCCTCGACGAATCTGGCTTCTTTTTCCGGTAATTAGTCCAAGTATGACACAAACATTTAAAACAGCAGTAAGAAAGATTGTTCCAAGTCCAAGTGCAGAATAAAAGTATGCAAAAAATTCATCTTCCGTTCTGTCGCCGAAAAAATTGAAGAAACACCATGTTTGTGGAAACTGCTTCACATTTTCACCAAGTCCAAACAACGGCAAGGCAGCAATCAACACAGAAAATAACCAAATTCCAAATATAACAAAATTAACTATAGTGTATCTGGAAGCTGAATTATATTTGAATGGATGCAAGATAGCTAAATACCTATCTAACGCCATGGCACCAACTAGCAAAACTGTTGCTAATCCTGAGAAAATCAACATAAAGGACATATAGTGACACAACGGTTCACCTCCAACCCATTTCAAATTATTGTCATATACAGCAAAAGCCACCGGGGATGATGTTAGAATACCGAATAAATCTGTGATTGCTAATGCAGTAACAAATCTGTAAAAAACGTTCCATTTGTGTCGATCAGAACTCCGAACAAGCACAAAAATAGCAATAATATTTCCAACTACTCCCAAAGTAAATGTTATAGCCGACGGAACAGGCGAGTGTTTGACGAAAGTTCTAGTGTTTGTGGCATTCAATGCATCGGTAAAGGTTGAAACCTCGGTAGTATATGCCATTGCAATAAATCGATGGTTTATAGCAGTTTACCAAAAAAAACCTTTTTTCTGTACGAAATTGTAATATAGTTTTGTTATATTTTAAATATAATGCGATGGCAAAATAAAGTAGTGTGTTATTAACTACTGCTACTTAACAACTGGTTGAATAATTGTCTCTTATTTCCTTTGTATTGTTTAAACAAACTAAAAAGGGAAAGGAAACCACAAATAATATCACAACAGCTTATTCTTCCTGAATGTTTCCTGCTGATATCATGATATGACGTTCAGTAACAAATGTAGCTGTCGGGGGATTGGATAACTCAAACGTGAGTGGGTCTTAATTTGTTAAATTTTTAATAAAACAAAGAGAAAAGTGTTCCAAATCTCTAGATAAACATACAATTTTATAATGTATACTCAATATGCATTTAGATATTTAACAAAGCAGATATGTGTCTACTAGAAATTTGAAAATTCAAAAAAAATGCTCAATATTTTTATACAAAAATAAAAAAAATGTCAAATTTTGTTCTGTTTTCTGCCTTTATTGAGAGGTCGGTAGGTGACATATTGCAAGTCTAAATTTCTGTTCCTCTCCTGTCCACTGTACCCTTATTTCCCCTTGTAGTCAAAATTTATCCGACCTTAATATCGGACGCCTCTATTACAGGGCGTACCTATTGTAATCATTTTTCATTTGTTCTCGTCTAAAGTCATAAGAAACGAGTGACCGGTAAAAAAATAATGTTCTTCCAATTCTTGAACCGATGCATACAAACATCATAAACTTAGTTTTCTGTGCACGAATTTATCATTTTTTTTTTCAATCGGTCAGTGTTGTGAAAATATGGCAAATAATTAAAGTTCGTGTTTTGAAGCCGAAGTTTAACGATTGTCACCTGTTTGTCAACAATCAACAAAAATCAACAAAAAGCATGGAAAGTGAGCACGTGTTTAACATGTAAATTAATGATAATAAGTTTATTTTAAGGACATCCATGCGTATTGCGATCACCGAATTTTTACGAGATGGGTCACACTGAGGTCACTTTGCATACGGAAAATATGTCGGGGGAAGGAAGCAATTAAAATAAAGTAAACTTCTTCTAAATATGAATAAATTAAAGAATTTTCTTCAGAAAAAAGTATATGTACATAAGTTTTAACATATGCATTATTTTTTTAATTTGAGGTTTCTTATGACTTTAAATATGCATGTACTATTTGCCACTTGACGTTAAACATCCATCAATCAATCAATCAATTCTTTTTTTAACAATAAGCTTTGTCTATAGAGTGTCTACATGTCATTTTGATTTTTTGTTGTGACATATTTGTTTGGGGGCATTGAATTTGCGCCACAAGGTTATATTTCAGTATGCCATTTTACAGGTAACATTTAACTGAAAAGTTCAAAATTGCGATACTCCTGAATTAGATTTCTTGAGAGTGTTCCCCTAGATAACTTAGTAAGGTCATACTCATTTGTAATATAAAACTGAAAATCATTTAGGTTTAAAGTTATATGGCGTTCATATGTTTGATGTTTCAAGATGAGCATGTTCAATTTCGAGACTAGCAGGCCGTTAATTTTAGCATGGCAGTGATGTTTGTAGCCAATCATATGATATGGGTGTTTCTCATTCTTGTAGGCCGCACGGTTGCCTATAATTTCTTATATCTACTTTAATTAAACTTTGGTAACAAAATTGTGTTTGAAATTTATATGAAAAAGCTTTCATTCAGAACGTATTTATAGTGCTAAGTGATTTTAGTATGGTTACGATGACTGATTTTGGAGGAACGTGCTATACTATGCAAGCAAAAACTCTGTTTTTAAGTCAGTATAAAAAATACAAAAAAGTCGATGAGACAACTCTGCACAAGAGACCAAATGACATTGAAATTAACAACTAAAGGTCACCATACGGCCTTCCAAATTTATCAAAGCTCATACCGGATAGTCTACTATAAAGGGCCCCGCAACCACAAATATTAAACAATTCAAACGAGAAATTAACGGACAATTTAATGTTAACAAAAGAAGAAATGAAAAACAAATATGTAACACAGCAATAAATTACAGGCTCCTGACTTGGTACAGGCACATACATACAGAATGTGGCGGTGTAAACATGTTAGCGGAATCTAAATCATCCCCTTACCTGGGACAGTAGCAGTGGCGGATCCAGAACTTTTCCTAAGGGAGGGGGGAGGGCACTTCAGTCATGCTGGGGCCCACTAAAGTAATGCTTTAATGATTCCCTATATAATCAACCAAATTTTTCCAACAAAAGGGGAGCCGGGCCCCCAAGCCCCCCCCCCCCTGGATCTGCCTATGAGTAGTTTAACAGTACAACATACGAACGATCTTTAAAAACAGTCCTAGATATGCATTGAATTTCATTTTTCCTTTGACTGTCTAAACGTTTTTAAACTAAATCCATATGATGCTGGATGTGTACTGATTGATAACTAAATCCTAGATGTACGATTTTTTTTATTAGTTGTTATTGGCTTTGTACGAGCTAGCAGTAACTGCGAGTACTTTCAGATCTGTACTTAATGTGTTTTTTTGTTGGGATGTACGAGTACCCGGTCACGTTCACTCTGTGTTTTTGTTATATATATTTCTAGTTGTATCCACGTATTGAGTTGAGTCTATTCTAACTGATTTTTATAGTTCGTTCTTTAGTTGCACTGTTGAACCAATGTCCCAGGTTAAGGGAAGGGTTTGGGATCCCGCTTAAAGTTTTAACTCCGCTACATTATGTATGTATATACCTGTTTCAAGTCAGGAGCCTGTAATGCAGTGCTTGTCGTTAGTTGATGTGTTACATATTTGTTTTTCGTTCAACTTTTTGTACATAAATTAGGCTGTTTGTTTTCTTGTTTGAATTGTTTTACATTTGTCATTTTTGGGCCTTTTCAAACTGACTATGCGATATGTGCTTTGCTCATTGATGAAGGCCGTACGGTGACCTATAGTTTTTAATTTCTGTTTCATTTGGTTTCTGGTGGGGAGTTTCTAATTAGCAATTATACCACATCTTCTTTTTATATTAACTCATTAGATGGATACAAATAGAAAAAACGTCAAACGCATCAACTTTAAGAGGAAAAAAACGAAACAACAGAATCACTGAAGTGCAGTAAAACACCAAACGACAATGCAACACACACAAAAAACGAACTATAAGATAACAACTGCCATTTTCCTGACTTGATACAGAACATTTTAAGGAAAAAGGGTTGGACCTGGTTTTGTGGCTAGCCAAACCTTGCACTTTTATGGCAATGTTAAATATAACACTAAAATGACAACATTTACATGACCGGACTACAGTACAAATAAATGGAAGAACATTTAGTAAGGAGAAATACACAAATAAACAATACAATAGAACATTTCGACATGCTAATAGTTATCAAAGGCGCCAGGCTTATAGTTTAATACACCAGACGAGTGTTTCGTCTACATAAAA
This sequence comes from Mytilus edulis, assembly GCF_963676685.1. NCBI lineage: Eukaryota > Metazoa > Mollusca > Bivalvia > Mytilida > Mytilidae > Mytilus > Mytilus edulis. The sequence goes on from NC_092344.1 coordinate 7,554,449, forward strand.
CTGATCAGTGACGCTCAGATCAAAATAGTAAAGAAAGCAAAACAAGTACAAAGTTGAAGAGCATTGATGACCAAAAATTCCAAATAGTATTAGGGGTAGCCACTGTACAAAAACAAACTGTTTTTACTGTTGTACATCCTGATTAACATACACTATAACAATATATCATTTTACCAGACCACGGTTTGCGGAAGTAGTCAAGAAGACAATATTATGTTTTTCAGGGGTTGACAGGATACACGTGATCGTTGTTAGTTTCAACTTCAATATTATTATGCAAGCAGATGTAATAAACAATGATTTCATACATTATTTTTTTTTGGTTTACACTTTATATAGGGCTTTATTTATGATCTTATTCCAGAGTGCACAATTCTTATTCTACATATTTCACCTTTATCAAAATTAGGAAATCTGTTTGGTCGTCCCATTTTGTTGTAGGGATGTTTAGATTAAGTGTCGAGTTAATATGTATACTATTTTGTGTTGTCTGCGAGAAACAAATCATTTTTCTGATCTAGTAACTAAATTCAAAACCAATATAGATAATGTTAACATGTATATTTTATTGAACTGTGTAAATTAATCGGAATGCGAATGACAACATGCACCTACAATTCTTTTGTGTGTTTCCCGTTTCGGTAACACATGACATTTGCGCGGGAACTTTTTACATAAACATCGTTTTTGGATTATTGAAACATGTGAAATGTACTGTAACAGTTATTGATTTTTGGAGGTAATGTGATATTATTTATTATTCAATAGTACATAATTTTACGTCAGGTTTGTACACATTAAGTCTCTGGTCAGTGGCGGATCTAGGGGAGGGGGGATTCCGGAGGTTGAACCTCCCTTTTTTGTTGACGATCAATTCATTTGGATAGGGATATCAGTTGGAACTGACCCTTTATCCTGGGTTAGGATCCCCTTTTAAAAATGGCTGGATCTGTCTCAGCTAGTCAAGTCGGAACCGAAACACATCAGTGGCAGATCTAGCCATTTTGAAAGAGGGGTCCAACCATGTCCCCATTCAAATGCATTGATCACCCCACACAAGGGGCGATTCCAACCGGGAACCCTCCTGCTGGATCCGCCACTTCACACTACTCGGACCTATGTTATTAAGTGCTCAAGTGATTCGAAAAAACTTAATTTACATTATGTTCCCCTTTTTGAAAAATTACTAAATCCGCCCCTGCTTATCCTGGGTGAGGTCCCCCTTTTAAAAAATGGTTGGATCTGTCTCAGTTACTCTAATCTAAACTGAAACACATCAGGGGCGGATCTAGCCATTTTGTGAAAAGGGGGGGTCCAACCATGTGCCCATTCAAATGCATTGATCATCACCCCAAAAAAGGGGCGGTTCCAACTGAAAACCCTCCCCTGGATCAGCCACTGCACATTACTTGGACCTATGTTAGTTCGTTACATGTAATTACTTAAGTGATGCGAAAACAACTCAATTTACTAATAAACTTCCTTATTAAAGAAACTTTATATAAAAGTAAACATGTTCATTATATTTTGCTGTGTGAAATTGCTTATGCGGGGAAAGACCCATTACAACCCGACCATAGTCTAGAGGAGACAACAGCTGAAGGCCACCAATGGGTCTTCAATGCAGCAAGAAGCTCCCACACCCGGAGGCGTCACAACAAACCCGTTCTAGAAATAATTTGTGAATGAAATTGGTAAATACAGTTATTCTTGATCTTCATACAATTTAAGGGCATTTCCAAATAGTCCTAAATATAATGCTTTATGCATCTGAAAAAGGTTGAAAATAACACTGAAAAATCATCGTTTTTCCTCTAGCATAGTTTGTACGTGCAGTATAGGTGTATTTTAAAGGCACAACAGTGAAGCTGCCGTATAATACTTCAATCGAACCGATTTACTATTTGAAGTTTAATTACTATACAATATATATAAATATTAATTTTTTATGGTAAGAAAAAATCATTTGAAACAGCCAAAAAAAAAAGTAAATCAATAGATCAAATTAATATATTTCCTGAGATCTGAATATAAAAAGTGGGATTTTTTACGATGTGGGTGTCGGGAAGGAAACACATGTAACACAAAATCATGAAAAAGGAAAAAGGATGTTAGGAAATATATTTTTATATCAAGTTACAGTAATAGTACATGCAGTAACTAAAAGCTATTTTTTTATCATACCAAGAATTAACCACTGCATTGAAACACTTCTTCATGACTTCTAATGATAGGTTGAATACCAAAATTTCTGACAAACGCGATGTTTTTAATTTTCCTATAGTCAACTTTCCATTTCTGTGTAGCAACATCCAAGCGTCACCAGCATATGTAGTATATGTGTCTCAATACTTTGATTTTGTTGAACGAGGAATACTGCTTTCCCTAAAGTTGTTAAGACTGGGCTATGAATCAATCAAATTAAGGTCATCACTCAAGAAATTTTACGGTCGCCATCATGAGCTGATTGGCCATTATGACAAAAGTGTGGCAGAAATTATATCTGATATTCTTCCTCAGTCATAATAACCTTCCATCATTACCGACTTGAACAAAGAAATAACACGACGGGTGCCGTATAGGTGCAGGAAATGCTCATTCTTCCGGAGCACCTGATTTCTCTCCCGGTTTTTAGTGGAGTTCATGTTGTTTCTTATTTATTATTTATAATTGTTAATGTAAATGTCCTTTTGTTTTGTGAGTCTTTGTTTACTCCTTGGTTTTGATTTTTATTGTCTTTAATAGTTATCCCACGAGGACGCGGTGTGTCAGTGTAAGATCACCCCGATGGCCGGAGGCCAGAGGATGATCTAACACTGACACACAAAGTTCGAGTGGGATAACTATTTTACATCCCAGCTGTTTCAGATTAGACGAAAAACCAATTATAATTCATAAAATCTAGTTTAGAACGCCACACAACCATTATAATACACTTTTTATATTGCTGTATATACTCTTTATGACCCCCGAACACGATGAGTAGATAAAACAATGTCAACTCGCCCCACTGGCCAATCCCCGCTTAATAATCGACCCACTCTTGTTTACCGACTCGCCCCACTTTTGAAAAAGTGTAAAATCAAATTAAACAATCTGACAACTTACTTATTAACGAAAAGGGTTTAAACCCCACTGAATAAAGGTCTACAAACTCGCGCCACTTATAAAAATATCTTGCTTCCTTTAAGTATGTTACATAACTGATAGTTGGTATCCAGTCGTCCTGGTGTGGTGGTATGTGTTGATATGCTTAAGGTCTTGAGTTCGACTCCCAGCATATACTTTTTCTACGTTAATTTTAATTTCCGTATAATTAATTATAAGTTTTATAGTGGATTTGACATTCCCGCCAAAATGTTACAGAACAAAAGAAAGCATGCAAAACAAATAAACTTAAGCTGGGGTGATCTGGTACAGTCCGGAATGCGATTCGATAAAATTGCTCCCCTTGTTTATTTCGCTCTTCTGTCAAATCATGTAATTAGGCTACCTACAATGGTAGACGCGACAACGATGGGTGTTACGATTAAAGGAATCAGTTAGGAATTAGACGATCAGCATTGGTATAAGTGAGTTGTTTAATAGTTGTAGCTTTGGGAATACCCGGATAAATGCATGTTTTGGATTAATTCAAAATCAGGAATAGCTGGAATGGAAAGAAACATGTTGCTACGTGAACCCGGAAACCGATTGAAGATTTTTTTTTTAAATCTAGAGACGATTGTTCTGAGTGTGCCACCTACACATTCAAAACATGTACATAACCACAGTATCCCCTATCTATGTAATGTGTTTTCATAAAATTATGTGATCTAGGGCAAAAAAAGGTAGCAGTGTCTTGTTGTTAAAGCCCCGGTCACAACAGATCGTACGATTTTTTGTCGTGGAAGATCTTTAAAATAGTTGTCAAAAAACATTTCGAGTGGTCACATCAGCTACGACATGTCCACGATGGTTCCACGATCGGTAAACGACAGGAAAACAATTGTAAATGTGCTGTCGTGGGCTTGTAGCAAGTCAGCCGTACGACAGTCATGCGACAGTTGTACGTTAATCGTGAGTTTTTTGGAGCTATTTTTCAGGTTTTCATGTCATGGGATGGGCATGTTACTGTCGTGTCAATGTCGCACGACTGTCTTGACACTATCGTATGACTGTCGTACGACTTTCGAAAAATAGTCGTGGATCACTAGCCCGTATTACTCCGTACTACTAGTATCTAAAGATTTATTGCATACCATTTGCCATTTGATTTCATATTGTTCAGTATCATTATAAGTTCGGTCCAAGTAAACAACGTTTTTCGTATTAGTTTATATCATAATTGGTCAGCGAATTTAAATCAGGTTTAGCTGGTTCCTATAATGTTCACGTGCTAGAATAGACGCTAACAGGACCATATTTTGCTCTTATTGGAGTCGGTATGTTTTTCTAAACATTCATTACCGCCGAATTGTATTCTTTTAAATAAAGCGGAAATATGCTGCACGACGAACGTACCACTGTTGTACGACAGACAATCAATGTTGTGCGAGCATCGTACGAAATTTGGTCATCTTGAGACAATCGTGCGACTGTATCACGAATGTCTTGCGACAGTCGTGAGATTGTCGAAGACAGTTCTACGATTTTTTGTTATTCAAATGGTTTATATTGGTACCCACGGCAATGTGTTTATCGCACGACAGTCCCATCACTGCGGTAAGACATTCTCACGACAGCAAGAAGACAGTGACACGACAAAAAATCGTGGAGCAAAAACGGTGCATGTCCAATTGTCGTCCCACGACACACGATAGTGCCACGATGCTCAAAATATCGTGCTACTGTCGTACGACGGTCAAAGATAACCTGCGATTTGACCAAATTTCATGTCGTTGCGCTGCATAGATGTGTCGTAAGTTTGTTTCACAGTCTGTATGTATGTGCCTGTCCCAAGTCAGGAGCCTAAAAATTCAGTGGTTGTCGTTTGTTTATGTGTTTGTACATATTTGTTTTTCGTTCATTTTTTTATACATAAATTAGGCCGATAGTTTTCTAGCTTTTTATTTACTGTCATGCTCGATGGACGCCAGATTGTATTATAAATATTTACAAATATTATTATCATCATTACTACAATTACAATGCATATTCAAACATTCCAATGTACGTATGATCCTAAATACACCAAAACCAAACTTCCGACTAAATGCACCCTTTCATAGACGGTCAGGGCCGACCAGGAACAACTAGAGATAAAACGATATAATCGACCAAAAAACTCTAGAAACCTGTGTCAGTGGATGCCAAGTGCGCAATCCCGTCTCCAGGGCCAGGTGCTCTGACCTGCACCTTAAACATGTGTGTATTGGCAAATTGAATGCATTAAAAATATCAACGTATATATATGTACATTAAAAATGAAAGTTGAGTATTCACTCGTTGCAAAAGTATACCCATTGGTCACTATGTGTGACCCTATTATATATTCATACGACCCGTACCCGTCAATATAATATTTTCCCGCTATACTAAACGAAACGCGGGAAAACACAAGTATTAACTATATACTCCTGGCAAATATAATCAACGCAGACATAATCTTAGTTTGTCGATAGCCCGTCATGCTCGATAGAAAAACACAAAGAACGGGGGATCAGGAAAAAAGTAACGTTACAGTCCCAGTGTTTGTGACACTTAAGCCTCTTTTCAATGGAGTCCAAAATATAACTATCTTTACTTTTCTCAGTTTTCATCTCCCGTGTCTTTTCAAACATTTACTATCGTTAGCAACATGATTTTCGGCTGCAGTTGCCCCACCAGAACGAAGAGAATATAAACCTAAGTTTAAATTACCAGAGACTGATTTAAGTCTAGAAATAATGTTCTCTCTAGCTGACGTGTAACTAAGCTTTTTATTTTTGTAAATTAATTTACAAGTATTCCCCGATCTAAAAACAGGTCTGAACAAAAACATTTCTGACCCCTCAACAAAGCCTGCTTACCGAACATATTTCAAAGACATACTAAAAGGACAAGCCACTGAAAAACCTTCGGAAGTCAACACTTCATTTCCTTGCCTATACTGGTCAGTCTTGCTTTTGTTTAAATATAAAACTAGAAAATCATCTTTAACTTTAACATTGCTAAAAAGTAAAGAGCTTAATTCATCATATCTTAGAAAACCTGCAAACCCTTAAAAAGTCATAGTTAAATCCCTTACAATCAACAAATCTTCTGAATCTGAATATTTTTCACAAAGTTGTATCACCATATCAGTAGTAACCGGTTCTTTTTTTAGTAACAGTTTTGTAAGCCGTACGTTTTGCAGCTTCCTGTATGGATGAAACAAATGAGTTTTCTGTAGGATCGGCCAAACCATTGATCTCGTGTGCCCATTTAATCCCGTACTAAGCATTGTCAATAGGGTGAAAAGTCGAACCTTGATCAAGCAAATGAGTAAAATAAAGTGCAATATGAATAGGTTGGGCTGGCAAAGCAGCTAAACCTAGCTTAGTTATATACTGTTCCCAACGTCTAAATGCGTAAAAATAAGATTTAATAGTATTGTCACTTCTGCTTCCTAGCAGTAACTTGCACATTTTAGGATATAGCTGATATAAAGGACTGTCTGTTGTAACTCCACTCTCCAAAACAGCTGCATCTTCATGCTCATTAATCTTTAAATCTATTGTGAATATAAAAATAACAAATCAAAATTTTATTTTCCAAGCAACAAGTCTAATTTTATTTGATTTTTTGCCAAATAAACCATTTTGGCATCTTCCTTTCTTAATTAAATTATATCCATGGAAATATTTGAAATTAACTACAAAATTTAGAAATTTTGCGTCGTGTGTTAACATACACCATTACGGTGCTGATCTCCATTCCAGTACAACTAAAGTACCTTCACAACGTTCTATTGTCAATTTGTTAATAACCTTTGTAATTAGTGAAGGAAGAGGAACTACCCAATTGTTTTCATTTGTCTAGTTCTGTCTAAAAGCATCTATGCCTGATGTACCTTTACTGTAAAACTTAGAATTAAACATTTTGCATTTTGTGTTGTAATTGCATGCAAAAGGTCACATGTGAAAAATACCCCATAAATCATTTAAATATTCAAAAACCCACGACTGGATACCACAGTCATCACAATCTGACTGTCTACTTAATTTATCAGCTTTATTATTCGATTCTCTAGGAATCTAGTCACACGACATGTCAATTGAATATTTACTACATGTATCGTGTACAGACATAGCTTTTTCTTGTAAATATTTTTTTTTTCACTTCCTACTTTAAGGATATGTGATACATTTTGTTATCTGTGTATATTTTAACTGATTTCCCCTCTATTCTACAGACAGAGTTCTTACAAACCCTGCCTACCGCCTCTAACTCTCTCCAGGTTGAACTCTGTTTCGTTTCAGTAATGGACCAACTACCAAACATATTTGGTTCATCTGATTCGTCTGTTGAATCAAAGGTCAAATGATCACCATAGCCTTCATCCGAGGCATCACAAAACATCTGCACATTTCCAGATGTAACTTTCGTCAACTGACTAAGTTCAGAACCCTTTTCATAAAGCTTGTCTATATTTTTTAACCAAAACTCAAACTAGGCAATTGCCTCTCTATTCAATACCACCAAAAAATTTCAACTGGCTTTTGCTAATATGCAATCGTATGAAAACTGAATTGTCAAATGAACTTCATCCCCAATAACTGCTTGTGCAGAAATAATTTGACCTACTATAGAAGCTAAAAATCGAACTTTCACCAAAACGTTCATATTGCATCATATTTGCAAAAACAAACTGTTTAAGCAGTCCTTCAATTTTACGACTCTTTTTCCACTTAATTGTATTAGACCATCGATCAAATTCCAATCAAAACCGAGCCACGTAAATTGTTGTGCCAGCTCCCAAATACATTTTTCGTGTGCTATGACAAAACCAAAACTTTCAAGATCCGACTTGATCTTTTTACTTGCTTTCCAACATTTAGAATAGGTTTTGCCTCCACCTAGACCATCATCTAGATACATTACTATTTTAAAACCTTCGTTTCTCCAATACTTTACAAGTTCTCTCATGACTTCGGAAAAAATGAATCCACTTGTTGACAGACCAAAAGGTAATTATACATTAAACACGTCGTACTTATTTTCCCACTTAAAACCTAAATATGTTCTATCTGAAAAACAAATTTCCAAGTGATGATAGGCACTCTTCAAATCATATGAAAAACAGAAGTGACCTTTATTAAAGATTTGTCGAGCTGTGCTAGCATCTTCATATTTATAACGAAATTTGAAAAGATGCGGATTAATGTGTCTTGCGTCAAGATCTAATCGAAGTTTATCTTTTTTGTTTCCGCCACCGTTAAAGGATAAACGACATGTGGAATATAATAAACCTCGCTTATGCATTTTTTTTGTAATAACTTGTTTATTTCCCCTAAAACAAATTGAGGATTATCCTTCGCTGACCTATTGTTTTCAAGTTCAACCTTACCTGGTATTACCATGAACGGTATTTTATATCCGTTTTTTATAACATCTAAAATATATTCATTTGCGCCTGATAGAGGTCGGTCATTTAAAAACGTATCAACCGTATCGTATACGTTGACGTATCCGCATCTGCAGATTTATCAAAAATATAATGTGATCCCGAGCTTAAGAACACTTTACGTTCGAAACAATCAAAGTATTTTTACATTCACTTTCAAAATTTGCAATAGTGGTGTTTTGTAAAAATAATAATAAGGGGGTATATCAACTTCTTTTACATTCCCTTAAAAATGAGCCAATATAGGGCAGGTACACGAATATCGTACACAATTCTTTAATAATCTAGTTTAAAAATATTTCAAGATCTTACATGAATAAACATACAAAAAAATAATTTAGAGTACTACTTGTATATACATTTTGAATATTGTTCATTTGCGATGTTATCATAAGAGGAAATTGAAACATGAGTTGTCTTCAGATGTCATATAAATACATGGACATTTAATAAAACAGTACTGAGTATCACTGAGTTCTACGTGAGCAAAAGTTAGCACACAAATAAACGATTTTACCGTCTTCACTCCTATCATGCCTGTAAACTATTTCACCTATCCGGAATATCTTTAAATGCGGATAACATGTTCCACAAATTCTCGATATTTCCTAATTGTTTTGTTAATTTTTGCATAAGAAATTAATAAGATGCTCATTTGCATTATTGAAAGTACATAAAATCAAAGCTCGAGATCACATACTGTTTTTTGATAAACCTGCAGATGCAGATACGTCAACGTAAACGATACGGTTGATACGTCTTTAAATGACCGACCTCTATTATAACCATTTGGTAATGTGAGTTCTTAAGCTATCTGCCGGCGATGTAATGTTTACATTTGAGATGTCAATTTCATTGTTTTGGTTGTTTATTTCATAACAGAGGGGTTGTCGCAAGACAATTTTGTTGTATATATATCTACTATTACTGTCATTAATATCAAACAAAAAACAGTACTTATCTTATCACTTGTTCGACTCTGACTTGCATTTCTTGTCACCTCTGGACATTCTCTTCTCCAGTGACCCGTCTTGTTGCAGTTGAAACATTTCCCTGGTCTGTCGATATGGGATGTTTTTGTTGGAATGATGTACGGAGCTGGTGAACTAGAAGCTGTTTTCCTTTTTAACTTTCCTTTCTTTATTTTTGCCTCCGCTCTTGTTTGGGCTTTGTACATTCTTTTCTCGTCCTCTGAATTTTCAGCTAACGGATTAGCGATATATTCTGCAACAATTCACCAACCTGCTTCTGATGAGTCAGCTAGCTTTATTAACTTTTGTCCGTCTCTAATTAAACGCATACCTTCTGTTATCTTGTCCTTTGCCGACTCGATATTGTCCTTTGTGAGATGTTACCGTTTTAGTTCACTGTTAGCTTCCTTGAACTTCACCAAAACTTTACTGTTATGTTTGTGTTGTTCCTCGTTCCCCTTTTCTTGAACTTGTAATTATCGGACAACGTCTTTGCCAAGTGGGATTCCGCTATTGCCTTTTGAGTAGACTGGAAATTTTTGTTGAAACATTCCAGGCGGTTATCTAGAAGGGTGGTCATGCTTTCCAATATTGTTGTCTGTGTGGTCTGCAATGCAGCTTGAACTTCATTATGTATCTTGGATAGAATTTCGGCGTCCATCTTAAGTTGAGTGTTCACTCGTTGCACGACAGCTTGAAAGTGACCATATGCTTTACTACCAGAAAGTATACCCATTGGTCACTATTTGTGACCCTATTATATATTCATACGACCCGTACCCGTCAATACAATATTTTCCCGCTATACTTATACTAAACGAAACGCGGGAAAACACAATTATATTTTACGGGGTGTTTGATAGGTTTGTTACACTGTAACATTATATATTATTTCATATCGGTTGAGAATAAGATTTTCTTATTGGATAAAAAGGGGTCACATGACATTCATTAATCTTCAGTAATAAATTCCATCGGTCATTAACAGAACAAAACGGACCAGAAAACCGGTCGTTAATGAACTTTTACATGATATGGACCGGTGGGGCGTGTTTTACGTCTGATAATGACCGTTGGGGCGTGGTTTCCGTTTGATATTGACTGTTGGGGCGTGGTTTCTCTGTTAATGACCGATGGGGCGTGGTTTCTCTGATTAGAAAGATGTACCTTTTATAAAACATGTTACTGTTTTTAATATAACATTTAAGTTGTTGAATTGTTAATTATATTTTTTCGTTAATTGTAAAATTAAAGAGAACTTAATTAAGAATTTATATACTGAAAAATCGCACTAAAATGAATGGCAGTATTACTACGACTGGTCTTCACTCTTTACTATAGAAATCGTACAACTACTCGAGTTCGCTTTAGGCGTTTTGAATTTATGAGAATTTTCCAAAACATGGTTTCTCAATGAAATAAACATAATAGTTCTTGAAAAACTGGTCATTATCGTGATACATGGACTGCCCGTAGGACAGTGGTATTGACTGCGACAGCGATAATGACCTCGCCTTCGGCTCAGTCATTATCACTATCTTAGTCAATACCACTGTCCTGTGGGCAGTCCATATATCACGATAATGACCAGTTTTTCAAGAACTATTATATAAATACACACTAAAAAAAGCGACAAAGTAACCCACACAATTAACTCAATTTCAAATATTCTATTTACCGTAGTCCTATAATAAAAGACTTCAGAGGTTCAAATCATTTAAATTCAACGTTTTTTATCGGATTTTTTTTACTATCAATGTTGAAGATCGTTGAACGGTAGATAGTAAAAACAAATCCGACAAAAACTTTGAATGTAAATGATAATATATAACTCAGAAGTGATAGTAAAAAAAAATCCGATAAAATTGTGGAATATGAATTATATGAACCTCTGAAGCCTTACATTATAGCGCTACCGTTTAGAAGTTATTTATCCTAACTAAATGTGTTTGTGGTGTATATTACAAAAATGGGGGGTGTTTTTAAAAAAACACCAAAATACCGTAACAATCCTTCAATATCTGTTTACATAATGAGATAGATATTTTGTATTCTAAAACTGGTATTTCTCACATATTTGTTAGATATGTTGGAAATAAAGACAAATGTTTAGTTCATATATCCACCCCCTCTATTTTAATTCATTAGATAAAGATACAGCTCTGAAGAATATGCAATAACCGAACATTGATAATTAAACTAACAATGAATTCAGTACATGTTTCTAACAAGTACAGACAAATGAAAACATATATGATTTGAAAACATGGTCAATTAAGTAGGATCTTGTGGTTTCGTAGACATAAATGATAATTCCACATTTTCAATTTATATTTTTCTTTGTTGCATATACTAGTATATATCATAACATGTATTTTTTTGTAATGCATCTGATGTATAAACCCAGTGGCAGATCCGGGGAAAAGTTCTGTGTTAAGATCCGTTTGTGCATTGAACATGTGGTTGGAAAGCCCGTTTTAATTACCTGTTCTATTTTTTCTTCAGTGTCGAAAAGGATGATAGACAGTATTTTTATCAAGAAGTGATGAAGATTGTCTCCGAATAGATTACTAGATTACTAAACATCAGCGTATAAAAGACTAATGACCCTCGTCTAGTGCAAGCAATTGAGATGCCCTACCTGTTCCATTGACAGAAAAGCCCCAATTTAAAAGCACGTTTAAATGATGTATGGAAGTTCTGGCTGCTATACATCTGAAAGTCAGATGTCTTGGAATTATTTTAAAGTATCATATGCTGATCTGAGATTCCAACTAGAACCATAGAAAGCAATATATAATGATATGTAGGAGAAATAATCTATATGAATAAAATTATTCCACAATATGAACTGTTTTTTATCTGACATACAGAATTTGTCAAACGTATTCAGAACAAAGGGGATGTTAACGTATCCTTCATATATTTGTAAAACTGATGGTTATTCAGATGTACCCTTGTATTTCTTCTTCTTCATATATTTATTAACATATTGAAGCTAGATGATATAATTGCTGACATGATATAGCAGTGCCATTGGTTTCCCCTTTCTCTTTGTTCAAAGAACTTGACCATCTGAACTCGTTTTATTTTTAATTGGAGCCATGTTTAAAAACAGTTAAAGGAAAATATTAGTGTTAGATTGATGATTTTTTATTAGTTTTTAGAGGCTTTGGACTAGCTGCCTGTTAACTGCGAGTATTCTCAGATTTGTACCTAGTGTATTTTTGTTGTTAGGTTGCACAAGTACCCGTTCAAGTCCACTTGTATTTTTATCCATCTGATGAGTTAAGCCTTTTTCAACTGATTTTTAAAGTTCGTTCTATCGTTGTACTGTTATACCACTGTCACAGTTTAGGGGAACGGGATCCCGCTAACATGTTTAACCCGCCACAGTCTGTATGTATGTGCCTGTCCCAAGTCAGGAGCCTCATAATTCAGTGGTTGTCGTTTGTTTATGTGTTTGTACATATTTGTTTTTCGTTCATTTTTTTATACATAAATTAGGCCGTTAGTTTTCTAGCCTTTTATTAACTGTCTATGAGGTTTGGGCTTTGCGCATTGTTGAAGGCCGTACAGTGACCTGTAGTTGTTAGTTTCTGTGTCATTTTGGTCTCTTGTAAAGAGTTGTCTCATTGACAAACATTTAACGAAGTTTATGACTATAGGCCAACAAAAACTGTCCTCTCACAAGACATCTTCGTTCAACGAAACATCCTTTTGATAATGTCACTTTCCAAATTATAGAAGTCAACACCGAATGGGACACCACGGCGAGAAGGAGAAGAGAAAACTTTTGGATCCACCAACTCCACACTTTAGAACCTGATGGTCTTAACGAAAAAGACGAAAAAAGATACAGGAAAGATAAAGAATAATTTAAAACAAAGCATCGTCCTTTTTATCCCGTAATATTGGCCAATGGACGTTGCTAACTTCAACTACCAATTATGTATTTTTAAGGTAGCTAAATCCAAGTGCAACATGTACATTAAGCTGCAAAATTTTCTTATTTTCAAAGCAGCTAAATGCAAGAGGTCATATACATTGAGCTGCAAAATTTTCTTATTTTGAAGGCAGTTCAGTGCAACACAGACGTTGAGCTGCAAAAGTTACTTATCATCTACATCCGATTTCACCTGGATAGATGCACGCTTGATAAAGCTAGTTGGTCTAGCGAAATATTGCGTTTATTTTCATCATTTTGTAAATATTTTAAACATTCTTATATTTACATACTAAATAGTGTGTTAAAATTACATTGTTAGGCAATCTATAATTTTATTTGTGTAATTGAATTAATCTCTGTACTGATTAATCCACACCTCAGATCCACACTCCCATAGATTTGTATGTCATGTGCTGCTATTTATAGGCACTTATATGCGAAAGCAAATTTACAGATCTAACATTGTTGGGTTAGATCTGTAAATTTGCTTTCGCAAATTTTTGGTTCTTCCCTCTATATATATATATATCTTTATTAGCTTCCCTTAAGTGAGATAGTGATAATATTACAATAACCATGCATAACACAATATATACAAATTATAACAAAATGTTTTGCAAAATTTGTAAACATATATGAGAAGCATAAAAATTGAAAACGTTTTTATTCCTGCTCACAGTCTAGTTCATATTCGGTTTTGCATGACAGTAAAATATAACAGAAATCTTCATCAGCTATGAAGGAAATGTTCCGCTAGCCTATAGTCATAAACTTCGTTAAATGTTTGTCAATGAGACAAATCTCTACAAGAGACCAAAATGACACAGAAACTAACAACTACAGGTCACTGTACGGCCTTCAACAATGCGCAAAGCCCAAACCTCATAGACAGTTAATAAAAGGCTAGAAAACTAACGGCCTAATTTATGTATAAAAAAATGAACGAAAAACAAATATGTACAAACACATAAACAAACGACAACCACTGAATTATGAGGCTCCTGACTTGGGACAGGCACATACATACAGACTGTGCGTTTATTTTCATCATTTTGTAAATATTTTAAACATTCTTATATTTACATACTAAATAGTGTGTTAAAATTACATTGTTAGGCAATCTATATATATATATATATATATATATAAGTACGTCTGAGTCAGTGACAACCCTACAACAGATGTATCCATCGGATCGCCATCAATGATGGTGATACATGGCTGTGTACATAATGTATATACAACTCGTCTAAACATTGTTGGGTTGATGTTTAGACGAGTTGTCAAATGGTAGCTCCCTTATCTATTTGTTGTTCTATTGTTGGTATTTTTCAGCTTCCTAAAACAGTTTTCACACAACATGAACGCAAGCTTGAAATGGTGTCCTCACACATTTTGACGTGGCTGCAAAGATTTTGGTTGACATATGTGTCCTCTTCTCATCAGTTACTGTGCTATTAAGAATGCATTCTGGCGTCACAATTTCATTTGAAAAGGCGAAGTACAAATTCAAATGACATACGAAAACATATGATCTGACCATATACAAATGTACATGTATGAGGGAAGTAATGGGGTACCTTATTGAAGTATTTTTGCCAAATGAAAACAACGGTAATTTTTAGACGTGACGATAAAATGTACACTTTTTTTCAGAAGATAAAAAAAATCAGCTGAATTTTGACAAATCACGCTATATGTTTTCCAAAAATAACAGTAATGATAATTATTTGAGAATCTGTCAAATCACCTTCAGAATATTTTCACTTATCACAGCGAGTTAAATTTAAACTAATTTGAAGCTAACGGTAGCGGAAAATGACTTTTTGACACCTGACAGTAAATTTAAGGGCATTATCACCCTCATGTATGTACATGTTATCAGCTATTCTTCATTTAAGCCAGTGAGCCGCAATGAACTTAATGGCGAGCGAGTGTAGCTAATGAGCTAATGTGAATCAAATTGTGTCCTCAGTGGGGGATATATTAAGGGATCTATACGAAGAAAACCTGATTATCTGTTTATCATTCTATCTTGCACACATGTATAAATTATCAGCTTACCTGCACATGATTATCATAAAATATTTGCCAGTGAACCGCAATGAACATTTTTAGCAAGTGAGCCCAGCTAATGAGCTAAAATGAATCAAACTGTGTGCTCATGCAATCAGAGTTGGTGATATTTTAAGGTATCGTTACCAAGAAAACCTGCAAATCTCAGTGGCAGATCCAGAACTTTTCATAAAGGGGTGGGGGGTTCTGACTGACCAGAGGGTTGCCATATCCCGTCATGGTTCAATGATTTCCTACGTGTATATAATCAACTTAATTTCCCCCACCCCCTTGGTCTGTCTATGCATCTGTATATAGTCCTGCGAAATAGTGCTAATACTGTTTTTTTCCCTCCCTTATTTGGCCCTAGACAGTTGCTTATCTGTTTATCTTTCTATCACTGTCATTTTTAGACTAGAGATTTCATGCGTTCAAACCCATGTTCTATTGACCCTTTCGGTGTGTGTCTTTTTTTTTTAATTTCTCAATCTGGATGTAGGGATTTGATATTTTTTTAATTTGGGACTTCAGGATTTCATGTTTTTTATGTCAGAATTTCGTGATCAGGACAACTCCAATCCCACACTTAAATAATGACTTACTTAGACTTACCTTCTAATTCTATAAAAAAAAAAATGCAACTCAGAACAGGAAAAATGACACCAAGTCTGATTTACTTCGACTATTGATCAGCTAATATGCAAAGCTAAAAACAGACACATAAATAACATAAAATAGTGATTAAAAGATTGATTGCACTTTTTAAAAATGTACAATTCAGACACGTGTTACATGAGAAGCCAGTTTGTTTACAAATAATTATGTCACGTGAAGGCGGACTGACGTCACAATTTGCATTGATCTTGCAATACACTACAGTTCACTCATACAGAACACATCATCATGCAAACATGTAACGTGAATGTGATTGGTTATCAAATAGTACAGAATTAATGCATATATAATTTAGAAGAAATTAATTCATCAAATAGATTTTGACACGAATAGGTCTAGAGACGCACATCTCCAGAACCTTATAATTAATAAGCCATACTTACCAAAATTACTCTCTATTAATAAACCTTACGTAAGTAAAATTTCACAATGATAATGATAAGTAATTTTGATGATGGCGATGAAGCTGGTTAAATTGGCGCTCAAAATATTCTTACTCCTACTGCTTTACGTAATAAAATTTGTATAGAATAAAATTTGACTAAAGTTCAGCATAAAAAAAGGGAATATGCAGAAGCATGACAATATATAACTGATAAAGTGTGTATATATTTCTGTAAACGAAGTTGCCTGTATACTTCACTAAGGATTACATTTGAGCGCAAGGGGATCTCTATTTGTGGATCGGTTTATTAATTAATACCTTTGAACCCAGGTTCAAAGTTTAAGATGTTAACATATTAACAGAAAATTTTAGCGGTTGCCTTTACCATTGACATGATTGAGGCCATCTATTTTTATTGCAGGGTTTCACATATTTGAATCGAAATTATAGAAAAAATTGGAATGTTAGCAGAATCAAAACAGAAAATAAATGAACAATTGATTATTTTCAGCAATACATACATTGGATTGAGGGTCTATGTATACACATTATTTGTAAAACTCTCCTTATTCCTGTGAAGCGTGTGCTTTACATCGAGGCTTGCTATGCTTCACATGGACGCCACAGTACTTCAACCAATCAGGGAATGTTTATTTTGGGGCATTCGACCTATGTTTACTCAGAATTTGGCACATTTTAATCGAAATTATAGAAAATGGAATATTGTTAGTACATAATGTACATATGAAATAGAAAAAGATGAATAATTTTAGCTAAAGATGATTTGTATGGGGGTTCTGTGTATTCACATTATTTGTACAACTCTCCTTACTGATGCCATATTTAGGAATTTCCATGACCTAAATGGTTAATATTTTAATATATATATGTAGTACAATATGAAAATTGCAGTTAAGAGGGTAAAATCACAAATCAGCCGTTACTGTAAATGGACTCAAAGTATGACTTTTGAGCAAATTTAAAGGGAAATGACAAGGAAGGGGCCAAATAGTGTTCAAGGGGAGCAAATGCCCTTTAATTTGGTATGCAGGTTTGAAAAATAGAGGGAGAATTAGAGGGAAAGTTGAGTCATCTTTTCAGACTTCAGTTAAATAATGACTTATGAAGTTATGTAGACTTACCTTCTAATTCTAAAAAAACACACACACTACTCAGAACTATGTCTAATTCACTTTGACTACTGATATACAAACCTAATCAAAGAGCTGAATAGCTCTGAGGGGAAAGACGTCCCTTGTTTCGCTATTATTATTTTTTGGGGGGAGGGAGTAAGAATGAAAATAAGAACAGGTTGACAATATTGAAATCAATTGTTGTTTAATGTAATTTCCTTTCCTTAGTTTGGGATTCAGTTTTGCCCAATGGAAGAGATCTGCATCTTCTAAATCTAAACATTTGATTAAAGTTGATAGTTAATTATCTGAAATTCAACTGAATTCTGTCATTTTAATAACGACAATTACATTTTTTTTTAAATCTCAATTGTGTACCACTGAACTGCAGGCTAGGGCGATTTTTCCATTTTTTGTGACAGTACTCTTAAGATTTTTAATTTTTTTGTCAAGAAAGTTAGGACTGAAAAATCTAGTAATTTAAATTTCCAAGGATTAAGTGCCCAGTTACAACCATACCTGTCAACTGACCCGGGACACCCGCCGGGTCATTGAAATAACCCGGGAATTCCGAAAATGACCCGATTTCACCCGTATTTCTTAGCCTTGAGATTGATTTTCATCAGTAATATTCCTTTGAAATACCGGCAAATTCGTAATTCTTCCATGAACAGGCAGTTCATCTAGCTATGTAAACTGTCAAATTAAGTGACCCATTAAGTTCATGGCTTCACTTGACAGCTTTGGTGTCAAACACACTGTTAATTAACACCAATTACCTTAGCTTTAGGTCGTAAATAAATTGAACTACTGGTTTACAAACATATTTGAACTAGAGTTACTTCCCCTTATTTGTCACCATTCAAAATTATTCCTTATTTTTACGTTTTATGGGTGAAAAAGATTAAATCATAAAAATATATAATTCAAATACATATTGAAAAATAACTTTTCATTATTTTTATACCTTTATACAATTTTTTTTTTTTAAAGTTGAAAATTATTTTTTACATTTATACTTCCTTTTACTGTATTACTATATTTTATCATAGTCTAATTTCCTTGTTAATTGAGAGATGAATGTTCATAGATGTAATACCTCTACATGGTATGTTTAAAGGCTACATAGCCAGTAGTCTTGTTTTAAAATTACATTTGAAAAATAAATTTTAGATGATGACAAAAAGTAAAGAACATTAGACTGTGTTACACAAATTTATAAAAAATCTTTAAAAGCGCAATGAAATAATAATAAATAAGATTTAAAATGACTTAACCAAGTGAACATGCTTTGATGTTTTGGTATCTTTGATATACATTATAAGAAAATGTACCATAAATACTGAAATTCAGCTCGAAAAAGTTCGTACGCGTTATGACCTGAGATTTGATTCTTCAATGCAGGTCATGACCTGCATTTTCAACCTCACAGGTTGACAGGTATGGTTACAACTCTCATCACAGGGATACATGTACTTATACAAAACAATATGATTGATGTAAACTGTGAGAAGCTTGTTTCCAGATCCTAAATTTTGAAATATTTGTAAATTTCATGAATAAAAAGGTTAAAACTACAAAATGCAACCTTTTTTATTTAATATTTTTTTTACCATTACAATGATAATGTTGGTACACAAATTTAGTTTAAATGGAAGACTACTAATCATATACTAAATGTCACATTTTAAGTGTTCAGATACATTATTTTTTTAAAGTGGATAATTACTCATCAATTGAGGTGCTCCTGAATAGGAGGAAGATTCTCAAAACAGGATTTTACAGAAAAAAGTGAAAAAAATCGTTTCTCTCCCCAATCTTTTGTGTCCCCACTGACTTTGTTTTCTTTGAAAGCTGTTGACCTACTAATTAAAGTATTGCATTTTGATGTTTGAATCATCTACAGCAAACAAAATTATGTTTAAGTTTAACAAATACCAATTTTTAATTAGTGCACGATCTCTGAGAATGATTTAAATAACAAATGAAGGATATCCTTGCTTCTGTGTAGTTTGGCATTCCAATAATGACGTCACTATATTTTAATGTAGGTTGGATATATTTAGAATATCTCGTCATTCTGATTTTTCCGGATTGAAGCCGTCTTTCCCCAAAAACAAACAGAAAAATATATCATAAAATAGTGATTGAAAGATTCATAACACTTTGAAAGGATAATTTACACGTGTTACACGGGGAGCATGTTTGTTTACAAATAATAATTTCACGTGATCGCGCAGACCTCACATGTTGCATCGCCCTTACAATCCACTAATACATAACCCATTATCATGCAAACATGCAACGTGAATGTGATTGGTTATCAAATAATACAGAAATAATGCATGTACAGTTTATGAAGAAATAAGTTCATCAAATAGATGCGATTTTCACTTTTGACACAAATAGGTCGGGTTGACATTTCTGTCATCGGGGATAATATTGAGATAAATGAGATAAAACTGACCGTCAAAAAGGTCTAGAGAAGCACATCAGTAGAACTTAACGTTAATAAGTAATACTTACTCAAATTTCTCTAATTAATAAACTATATAACTGAAATTTCACAAAGATAACGGTAAATAATTTTGATGATGGTGATGATGCTGGTTAAATTGGCGCGAAATAATATTCTTACTCCTATTGCTTTACGTAAAAAAAAATGTATAGAATAAAATTTGACTAAAGTTAAAAAAAAAACGTGAATATGCAAAAGCCTGGTAATATTTTAATAATAAAGTGTGTATAAATGTCCGTAAACGAATTTACCAGTATACTTCACTAAGAACTACATTTGAGCGCAAGGAGAATTTTATTTGTGAATCGGTTTTAATAACCCCGGTTAAACTCAGGGTAGAAGTTCAACATGTTTATATTAACGGAATTTCTTGCGTTGCTTTTAAATCATTGAGGCCATCTATTTTTATTACGGGTTTCCACATCTTTAAATCGGAATTATAGAAAAAATGTAATGTTGTTAGCAGAATCAAAACAGAAATGATGAACACTGCAACATTTTCAGCAAAACATAAATAGGATGGAGGATCTGTGTATTCACATTATTTGTAAAACTCTCCTTATTCCTGTGAAGCGTGAGCTTTACATCGAGGCTTGCTATGCTTATAATCGACGCCACAGTACTTCAACCAATCACAAAATGTTTATTTGGGGCATTCGACCTATGTTAGCTCAGATTTTGGAATTTTTTAATCGAAATTATAGAAAAATGGAATGTTGTTAGTACATATAAAATAGAAAATGATGAATACTATTAGCTAAAGAAAGTTTGGACGGGGTTCTGTGTATTTACATTATTTGCACAACTCTCCTTACTGATGCCATATTTTGGAATTTCCGTGACCTAAATGGTTCGCGAAAATTAATATTTTTATATATAGTATAGTAACAAGTCCAAATTGAAAACTACGTTCAGACCTATTATTGCGTTGGATAAAAACCGCAATTCTTATACGTGTGCATGTAAAACAAATTTCGTTGTAGAAGGGTCTAAATACAGCACAAACAAAATTTTCCAAAAGACCAAAAAAGTGAAAAAGTATGTTTAAACAAAACGCATTTGACTAACAGGTCGAACAACTGATGTTCTTTAACCCTGCTTACTGCCATTGGCGATTGCCAAATAAAATTGATCACAAGATGTAACAAAATGGATCTAAATATAAATCTAATACTAAACAGAAAACAATAAACTTGTGGCCAAAATGTTATGCCACAAACATGAGGTGTCAATATTTTTTTTTAGTGCACCAGATCCGGATTTCAACAATAAATGTCTCTTCAGTGATATTAGGGATCGAAACGGTATTTGGAAGGCCATAAAATTTACCCTCAATTTAATATATATATATATATATACAAATCGTCTAAACATCAACCCAACAATGTTAGATCTGTAGATTTGCTTTCGCATTTTTTTTGTTCTTCCCTCGCCGGGTACCCATGCTACTGAGATATCGCGACACTAAACCGCCTGCACTGTAACCGGCGCGCTAGACCACACGACCACCTGGGCATCTTATATATGTTGTGTACGAGTTATCATTTTGTACAAATTGTAATTCTTACAAAAGGTGCCTGTACAAATTACAATTTGTACAAAAAGTGTCTGTACAATTTGTACAAAAAGTGTCTGTACAATTTGTACAAAATTTGACGAAAATTCACTTATAACTTGTACAATATTTTATAATGTGTATTTGTGTGGAAAAAAAACATTGATACACACTTCAGAATAGTTAATAAATGAACACACAATTAACCTTATTTATCAAATACTAAAACAATTCTTTAGCATTCGTTTGAGATGGCATCGGGAATTGCCCATCATCTTTTGACTTTCAAATTTTGACATTTAAAAGTACTGTACCGCCTTTGCATTTACATGAAAGAAACACCTGACAACCTGTTTATTAAAGGCTGTTTTAAACTGCTTCAAATACAAGGAGTTGAAGCGCAAAAAACCGTTGCTGTGAATAAACATGCGTCTTTCAGAGCTTCGATTTAACTCTAAGACATAACTATCCTTAGATATATCGAGGACAGGTTTGGACACGATCATACTGAGGAATATGTTTAATGACATTAACCCAAACATCAAGTTATGATAGTTACTGGGTGTTTTTGTGGTAAGATATTAGTCTTGGATCTATTGTACACACAGTGCACACTTCCTTGTAAGAATGATCGGTGTTCCAATATCGGTGTCTTACACAATTTAACTATAAGCCCATTATGATTGTCCTTGGTGTACACCGAATTATTCTTTCGTGTAATATTCCCTGCTAGGTTCATAAAAATTTCTCCTTGTGATCAACAATGCCATCCATGTTAACACTATTACATCAATTGAGTAAATGACTAAACATGTTATAGAGTGTAAATAACAAATCTTAGGATAATATATAGCTTTGGCAACTTATTAAAGCAATTGACACCATATATATATAGTAATAAGCCGTGGCAAAGTGTTTAAGAAGAGATATTTTGTAAGTCAAAAGATGCAATTCCCAATACCATACTTCAATCATCTGCCCAAACGAATGATAAAGAATAATTTTGTATTTTGTAAATAAGATATACTGTATGGTCATTTAATAACAATGGTGTGTATCCATGCTTTTTTCATCAAAATCCATATTATGAATTTTTGTACAAGTTATAAGTGAATTTTCGTCAAATATTGTACAAATTGTAATTTGTAGGCACTTTTTGTACAAATTACAATTTGTACTAAGTCCAAAGTCAAAAAACAAATTATAATTTGTACAATTTTTTTAAATTACAATTTGTACAAAATGATAACTTGTTCACAACATATATATGTAATGAAAGTCTTTGTGCTGGTTATTTACATAAGGAACATTCCTCTGCAAAATATGAAACCGGGAAAGGGGGAGGGTAAGATTCATTCAAAAAGATATCGTCTGATCCTCAATTCGTTGGAAAAAATATTGTTGTCAGGCAAAATTTATGACCCAAAAAAGTACTCATTACGAATTCTGATTTCCCAATACCATATATAGTGTTAAATTTTGAAAGAAAAAAATATTTGATTAACGGAGGCGGAAAAAATGTTCAAGCTCTTACAAGAAAACCATACTCCCTTTGAAGTTAAATAGTTGCTTCCTTGTTGAGGGATGGTTTCCTGGCTTGCTTTGACCGAACAGTGTTGCACGTTTCACAGTTGTTGCTTTCTTTCGATTGCAAGCAAATAATTGGTCAGGTGTCGGACGTCAAAGTCGGGAATTTGACTAAGATTGGGCTGGCGGGCGATTTTCTCAGATCAATGTGGCATACTTTATGTTATTGACAAGAAATAAAAAGTTAACGCCATTGGCGGACAACTGTCGAATTGTCAATACTATAGAATAGAATATAGAATATAATATTGTTTTCCCCAAATTACTAATCCATAAAGGGCATTAAATCAGATACAATTGATTTACATAATTGGTAACAACAACAATAACAGTGGCATATACATACATCTTTAGTATACGAGCATATAGGATCGAACACAAACAGGGTCAAAATATGATACCAGAGAACTATACCAAAGAAATAAGACGCAAACTAAAAAGAAAATACAAGATCAATAAAAGATGTTTTAAAAAGTAATTCCGAAAGTACAATTGGTTAACACAAACAAAAGGAATACAACGATATAAATCTATGCTACCCCAAAAAACTCAACTTGACATTGGTCAACCAATCCGGGTTACTGTATAACTATTGTAACAAAATATGTAACAAAACTTTCAGAAATTATGACTGTCGGAGTAATTGTAATTGTTTAAGAATAAAAACATGTCAAACATGGAAATATTATTTTTAAATAATAGTTTTAATCACTAAAATGTCATGTGATGTTACATATATAGGACGGAGTGTGTTCCATGTGTTAATTAATTAACAAAACCCCGCCATATAACACCCAACTTTGAAATTGGGTACAAATGTCAAATTGAAGTGTGCCACTTTGGGAATGGTCTGAACCGATAGATAATTCATTTTTCTATAATCGTAATTATCCCCAGATTTTTTTCTATGTCGGGCAAAAAAAAATAGCAGTTTATAAGGAGACCCCCGAATTGACGTAACAACTTGACTTATGGTCGTTTTAAAAACGATTGTTTGCAAGTTGCATTTTTAACAGTTGTACAATACGAAAACTATTCAACGTGAATGCAAATATTCATAATAATTTTACGGAAAGTAACTTTTTGACATCTTGACAACCGTATACAAAGTTCATTTCACTTTTCTACCTTCTTAACATAAGAGGTCGAATTCTTTTGTTCTTTTTAAACCGCATATCGGACTGGGTAGGGGTGATCCGGCTCAAGATTTCAAGATTTTTTATTTCTCAAACACTATAAAGTTACAATGCTACAATGAAGTTCATCAAAAGTTATATAACACAACACAAACACACATGACAAGATGAGATGAAAATATGAAATAAAATAATTGAATAACAACAACAGTAATAATCTATGATAATAATAATAATAGTAAGATCATTTTATTGTAAGCAATCGTGAACCGCATGTTTCAACAGCCCAAATAATCAGCACTTTTGTGGTGACATGAATTATCATTGATATGAAATGTGTTACCTTCGTTAAATAAAGAATTTTATTATTATTATTAAAGTCAAGGAACATATGCGCATATTAAAATCTTTAGACCAGAACAAAATTCTAATCATAATAAACTTGATCTGTAACTTGTCCCATTCCAATCAAGGGCATGGACATTTGAAAGGGGCTAAGTGATATCATTGTAAAAACTCAGGCCCCCCTTTTGAGAAAAAAATTTGTTTATCATATAGGGAATCACTGAAGCATTACGCATGCCGGCCACCTTTATGAAAATTTCTAGATTTGCCCCTGAGGACATAGAGTTGATGACCCCCCTTTTGAGAATGGCTGGATCCGCCCGGGAAAATCCTGTGGCCATGAAACTTAATTATGTTTACAAAATTGTAAGAGATAGCCGGACAAACAAAATTATGCATCTTAATTAGATCATCTTACCACAGGAGTTTGAAATCCTATCAATAAGGGGGTAAAATATACCCTTATTGAAAGGATTTCATTACGGACGAACAGACGAACGGACAGTATATATACACCCAACCTCTATTTTTTTACGGGGGCTTAAAAAATATCAATTCGCTTACGCACACACTTACAAAATATGTACATGCATACTTACTATATATAGTCTGCACGTGCTTGCGTGTGTAAGTTTTCCAGTTGTCAAAAAACACCTACATATCTCAAAGTTTATTGATATAGGTGTAATACCACCATTGATTTTTCCCTATTAGTCTTTGTTAAATTGGCACTTTTAAAAAAATCGTACAGTATTTACCTTTATTTCAACCAAAGAAATACTTTGCATGTGTAAAGTTCAATCCTTTCCAGTGATACAGTGAAAATTTCACACTACATTTCATTGCATATAAGAAAGTAACCACCGCCGAGGGTAGACAACCCAATTTTTACACTGTTATTTACTGGTTACCTGCTTTGGTAACTATGTAACCTTAACGTTCCAAAATATTTTATAAGACCATCAAATAAAAAAAGAATGATGCTTTAAGACACCCAACATACATATTTACGACTCAGAAAAATTTAAGTGCATTGAAATGCAGGGTTAATTTTCTACAACTGTCAAATTCAAGGGAATATTTTTTTAGGCCTACTTTCGTATGCAACCGGATGTGACGTACCATGATTTGGTGGTATTACACCTATAATGAGCCAAAATATGCAAATCTAGAGAGCTTCGAATGTATTTCTCTGTTCCGCGCACGTTCCGCGTCTGCATTTTATGATAATAATCGTCGGTGAAATTTTAAAAGCCGAAGATTATAAAAAGCCGTAGATTTTTAAAGAGCCGAAGATTTTGAAAAGCCGTAGATTTTGAAATTTAAAGCCGTAGATATTGAAAAGGCAAAGATTTTGAAAAGCCGAATATATTGAAAAGCCGAAGATTTTGAAAAGCCGAAGATATTGAAAAGCCGAAGATTTTGAAAAGCCGAATATATTGAAAAGCCGAAGATTTTGAAAAGCCGAAGATTATAAAAAAACGTAGATTTTTAAAGAGCCGAAGATTAAAGCCGGAGATTTTGAAAAAGCCGCAGATTTTGAAAAGCAGAAGATTTTGGAAGATTTTGAAAAGCCGAAGATTATAAAAAGCCGTAGATTTTTAAAGAGCCGAAGATTTTGAAAAGCCGTTCTAGATTTTGAAAAGCCGAAGATTTTGAAAAAGCCGATGAATTTGAAAAGCCGACGATTTTGAAAAGCCGAAGATTTTGAAAAGCCGAAGATTGTAGAATTTATAATAATCGGCGGGATTGTCAAAGCCGAAGATTTATTTGTATCCATGTATTTCTAAGGGGAAATAATAATAATAATAATAATAATCGGGGGTTCACTGTGGCTTTCCATACTGTGGCTTTCCATAATCATGACTATAAATAACTTTTTATAAAACTTTGAATTCTTCGAAATACTGAGGATTTTTCTAGCTCAGAAAACATTACATTTGCTGTATAACAAATTTTTTTGTGATTGTTAACCCAATGCTCCCCAACCTCGTTTTTTTCGAGCGACACTGATGGAGTCTTTTGGAGACGAAACAAGCGTCTGACGTACACAATTGTAAGCCTGGAATGTTTGACGAGTTTATTTATATATATAATTTACATAACAGCAAAAAAAAAGTATGACGCACGCAAGTAAATAAATTTACCGACAATTTTAATATTAAACATGACAATAAATAACACAAACTATTGCATATTAGTTTTCATTCGCTTTTTAAGATTATATTTTTGTTAATATGCAGAATTAAACACATTCACTTATCTAGCTGCTAAATATGTGTATGTAATTTCACTTCAATGATCACCAAACTGTCTATTGTCAGTCCTTACTCGACCAATATTTGTTCGATTGTATATTACTGCAGGATGCGGGCATGTACTTCTATCAGTCTGTGGTTCGTCCGTATATTGCGCTTACTATTTTAATTTTGGAAAGATACGATAGGAAAACAAAGGATAAGGGTTTCCATCCTTGACACAAATCAGTGCACGCACCACAAAAACACATTCAAAAAAGTAATAAATGCTGTGCGTCTAATTAAATGTTTAGTACACAAACTGACCTAACATTAAGAGAATGACGTGGCACACATGAAATTATTTCAAGAATAAAAAATCAACAGCTTACAGAATGAACATATAATGTATGACAATTCATCATCACAAACAATAACATCTTCTTCAAACAAGAATGTGTCATTAGTACATGGATTTCCCACAGCAGAAACTGAAATACAAAACAAAAACATTATTCATTATATCACATTATCAAAACAATTATTTGTGGTGAATCAACGTCTTAGACAGTATTTTTTTAAACGAAATGGAATAAACCCAAATCGTACGTAATTTTGTACAGATTTTTTTTTCCAGGAATGTGATCTACAGAGTACTATTTTTTTTACCAAATATGAAATAAGTTCCGGAACGAATATCATAGCTCCAAGAATTTTGTTTCAGTAGATATTAAAAGTTTTAAATAAGGTCCTGTGATATTAGTTTTAGACCAATATGTACATAATCAAAGAAATCAATGAATAAGTTCTTCTCAAACTTACATGTATTTTCACTGAAATAAGTACCTATGCAACATATTGCACAGCGAAACATTTTCTTGTTACTCTTAAATTATAATGCAGCAAGCTAAATGCTGTACTAAGTGTGCTGACATGAGATACTAGTGCAATTGTAGGCATGACTGTAAAGTTCTACATGATAAACCGATGGTAATGTATCATAATTTGTTATCTATGTTTTATGTGGTATTCCTCCTTGGTTCCTGTTAACTGTCATGGCCCTATGTTCTACTATTACATGTGCTTTTCATGGAACAGTTTCAAAAGAGTGTGTCCTTTGTTTCTTCGTGTCTCTTTGGAATAATTGATCAGTCATTTTGTCCTTTTCATATTAGTTCATATGTTCATCTTTAACTATACTTTATTTTTTCTGAAATATTTTTCTTATTCTAATCTTTTCTGGCTCAAAAGTGGCACTGTCATTTTGATATTTTTTACGTATATAATTAAACATTTGCTATTGCTAGTCCACAAGATCCTAATTGGACGATTTACATTTTTTATTTATTATATTATCAATATAATATACTTTTTTTTTTATAATGCACTTGAATGATTACTTCAAACTCTCTGATGACAAATGTTCAGTATATAAAAATAACTTGTTCAACCAGTAAAACATATTTCACAGACTAGGAACTTATTTTACCAGGGGAGGAACAAATTTCACAAACCCAGAACTTATTTCACCAGGTAAGAAACAAATCTCATAAACCTGGAACCTATTTTTCTAGGTAGGAAAACATTTCACCAACCCGGTACTTATTTCACCAGGTAAAGTTTAGAACTTATTTTATAGAGATGGAACAAATTATATTGAAATTTCCTATGAAAAAATGTTCTCCCAGAACATATTTCCTGTGATATTAGTACCACTGGAACTTTTTTCACAGGAACACATTTTGGCTCACACTTACTCTTCATGAGCACATAAGATTATCCCAGTTGTGGTGGGGTTCGTGTTGCTTATTCTTTAGTTTTCTGTGTTGTGGTTTGTTTGCTGTTGTGGTCTGTTAATCTTTTCTTTTTGATAATTAGCCATGGCGTTGTCTGGTGTTTTTTTTTTTTTTTTTACTTTGAGTTTGATTGTCCCTTTGGTATCTTTTTTCTCTTTTTTAGAAACCTTGTTGATAGATATTTCGTATCAGCATCAGCCCCACAAATAAGAGTATGGTCTTGAGATGTCAATTCTAGGAACAGACGTTATTTCACATTTTAAATACGTTTAATAGTGTGTTGTTTTTTTTATTATTTGTATGTATTTTTAAGTAATAATGTTATAACTATTTTTTAGTTTTATAATTTTTGACGTGGCTGGGTATTGATACATCAAGTTCTTGTCTTATTGTACTATATATATATGGTCATGTTCTTGTACTATTGTCTATCATTTTAACTTGTTTGTTTTGTACATAGAGTATGTGTTGATATAGTTGGTTGTTTTATGGTGATTATTGAGGTATTATCCCAGGTTTAATCCTCCATTTTCTACATATGAAAATGCTTGTACCAAGTCAGGAATATGAACCTTGTTTCTCATTCGTTTAATTAATTATAAATTTATAATTGTCATACTTTGAAGCGAATTTCTGCTTTTCATCAGAACACTCTATACAGAGGTAACTTTGTGTATAGATTTGTTTTATTTAGTAAGAAATATAAAAAGTAATATGTCTTTACAGTTTATAAACGTACCATATACATTACAGTCTATAAACGTACCATATACGATTAGCATTCCTATGATCAAAAGTCTGTGAATGGTTTTAATGTCCATCGTCATTTACTTTCTACAATACATAATATGAACATTAGAAATATAATATGTTATGTATCTCTGTATGCTTTTCTATTGAACTTGTATAGGTAGCATACGCATGTTCCAATTTAGCACATTTCCCTATTTCCCATTCCCAATTTAATAAGCTATAGAGTTTACATGAAATGACTATCATTATGTTTGAAATTAAGATAAAATCGTCATTATGCTTTACATCAAAGAAAACAACATAGGAAGAAATGGGACTTTGAAAGGTTTTTCTTTCATTATATTACAAGTGTGGACACAGATGAGTGTGGATAGTATATTTGGATGAATGACAGTGTTTTTTGACATAGAGTTCTCCGGGTTTTCCCAATAGATTTCTATGTCGAACTGTGGTGCACAATGATAGCCAAGCTGTGCCAAACACTTAAAATAGCCGTGTCTTTTATCTAATATTGAGTTTTAATGTTCAAGACTGTTATGAAGGGGACACTAACTTTAATCAGTACCAACCGTTCATAGATTTTATTTTTGATACAAATTGCTATTGATATCAAATTTACATATTTGCCAACATTCTTTGACTACTTCGTGTATATAATATGTACATTCCTGTAATTAAATTTTTTGCATGACCATCTTTCCATTCGGAAATTTCCTATCAACATTTGGAATAAATTCTATTTTGAATACACTAACATTTTTAACAATGATCCTTCAAGGAAACACGCTTGCTGAGAAGGTCCCAATGCTTCGGAGATTTACGGAAGAAACAGTAGATTGGAAATATTGCCAAATTATTCCGATAAAATGAGTTCCAAAATTTTTATTTCGGATAGCAGGAAAAGGTCAAAATAGGAAGAGGATCGATATCACAAAAGATGCATTTCTGTAAGGTGCGATTTAAATATGCGAGATGGTATCCGAGAACCTGAAAGAATGTTATATTTGTATGGTACTATTTATGTTCCTTTGAGGTCTTTATTCTTACTTGGGTTTGTCCACAAAAAACAGTAATTTTGTTCTTGATCTTCCCAGTATCATTAGGAAAAGATTGTGTTTAAATGTCGGAAGTGTTTTTATGAAGCTATATTATGGTAAACGAAATATGGCAGATACCAAAATATCAATATGCATGCATACATGCAATTTTCAAGATCATGGTGGTCTTATTGTTATTTTTGGATGTTTGACCATTTGATTTTAAGCTGTAACATGCCCAAGATTTAATGTCAATAGACCACGACCACCATGACTAAGGGGGTCGACGAACTACATGTCATGGATGAAATGTTGTAATTCTGACAAAAATACTAAATAATGTTGATTTACCATTACTGGTGTCCCTTAAACTGAACTAATCAGATTTCGCATATAAACTAACAAATGATTATTAGGGTCAGACCCCTTTATATCAAAAGAATGAGATACTAGTATACAAATGCTCCTCCAACTGTACTATAGAACACGTACAAACCACGTATCATTGTCGTCCCTCATAAGTGTTTCCTGTTACTTACAAAAATGCAAACAAACAGTACTCTCTCAAATTTATCATGTCCAACAATTGTAAATGGCCAAAAACCTGTCACTTGATAAAAACTTTAAGCTCATATATGTCCTCAATATTTATGTACAAAGTTTAACGTCATTCAATGATGGGTAAACATACACCAGATAAGCTAAATGGGATATGTGTTCCATGGGACACCGATGATAACCCTGTTTGCATATATTATTATAGAGGAGCTAAACTAAAAAACGGCAAAAGTGACACTACCCAATTCTGTGCTTAATCTGTGTTTTGTGGTAATACGCTTTGTTTACAAGTTTCATAACATTTGCTGGAGGCAACCTTAAGTTACAGAAGAAAACGAATAAATGGGGAATGTGTCCATGGGACAGAGATGATGCCCGCGCTTGCATATACTATTATGAAGGGACATAACTCGAAAACTGTAAAAGTGATGCTACGCAAATTTCTACTTGGTCTGAGTTTTGTGGTAATAAGAATTGTGTATACATTTCATAACATTTGGTTGAAGCAAACTGAAATAAGAGAACAGGAACGAAAAATCCTGCATTTTTTTTCATTTGTAAAGGGGCATAACTCTTGAACAGTATAAGCGACGACACTAAAATTCCATCTTGATCTGAGTTTTGTGGTAAAATGCATTGCGTATAAGTTTCGTAACATTTTGTTGAGTCAAATTAAAGTAAGAGAATGGAAGTTCAGCAATGTTTCCATTTGTAATGGACATAGCTCAAGAACGGTAAAAGTGACACCACCAAAATTCAAACTTGATCTGTGTTTTGTAGTTATAAGCATTGGGTGTAAGTTTCATAACATTTGGAAAACTAAAGATAGAAAACGGAAACCAATTTGGGGACGTACGGACGTACGTACAAACGAGTAAGGGTACAACTTAATGCCCCCTCTTCTACGGTGGGGGCATACAAATTCGTTAAATTTTCCATTTGAAAGGGGGCATAACCCTAAAACAGTTAAAGGGGGGCCATCAAAATTCAAATTTGATTTTATGTTTTGTGGTAATAAGCTTTGCATATTAATTTCATAACACTTGTGTAAGGCAAACTAAAGTTAGAGAATGGAAACAAAAACTTCAGCAATTTTTCAATTTATAAAGGAGCATAACTCTAGAATGTCAAAAGTGACGCTACTCGTATTCAAATATATCTGTGTTATGTATTAAAAAGCATGGTGTATAAGTTTCATAACATTTGGTTTAGGCAAAATAAAGTAATTGAACGGAAACCAATTTTGGGACATACGGACGTACGTGGCATGAAAAAAGCAAAATCACAAAAATACTGAACTCCGAGGAAAATTCAAACAGGAAAGTTCGTAATCAAATGACAAAAATCAAATGATAAAACTCATCAAACAAATGGACAACAACCGTCATTAATTTTCCCGACTTGGAACATGCATTTTCAAATGTAGAAAATGGTGGATTGAACCTGGTTTTATAGCGTTAAACCTCTCACTTGTATGACAGTCGCATCAAATTACATTATATTTACAACGATGTGTGAACAAAATAGACATAATAGTTAAAGTAGTCACAATATGGGTACAGCAGTCATCATTGTGTAACAAAACAAACAAATATATAACTAAAAAGCACAAAAAGCATCAATAAAATTTAAAAACCACATGCACGCTTCGCGTGTGTGACGTCAGACAATATGAAAGTTACAAAGGAAAATATTTAAAATAATTTTGTCGTTCAAAGTATTTTCAAAAAAAGTATAATTTCACATCGGGATACAGGTGGTATACAGGGTTAAAACAAACGGCGGATTAGGGTAAGTTTTAACACGCCCTCCTTTACGACTTTACGACCCGGAGGGTGGGGGCATAAAAAAGAATATCAACATAAAAATGATGGTAACTTGTGAAAGCTCTTTTTAACTTTTTATCAATATGATTATTAAAGTTTAAATTTTAGATGAAGGTATTTCACAAATATTAAGTTTTATCTTGCCAGTTTTTACTAGACTAGTTTTATAAAGCAAAGAAATATTCGTTTGACCAATATGTAAATAAACTCATCATAGATACCAGGATTTAAGATTTTATATATACGCCAGACGCGCGTTTCGTCTACAAAAGACTCATCAGTGACGCTCGAATTAAAAAATATTTAAAAGGCCAAATGAAGTACGAAGTTGAAGAGCATTCAGGACCAAAAATTCCTAAAAGTTTTGCCAAATATAGCTAAGGTAATCTATTCCTGAGGTAGAAAAGCCTTAGTATTTCAAAAATTTAAAGTTTTGTTAACAGTAAATTTATTATTATGAACACCTTGCAATTACCCTGTCCCATTGGTACATGCATTTCATATTGCATTACACAGTGTGACCTTCTACCTGGATGGATGATTTCTAAAATTTTACCTATTTCAGTGTATATAAAGTGCGAATCCAGCTAGTTCATTTTCACTGTCATATGCGGGTATGTCTATGTACAAACATAGTATTAAAGTTCAAATAAGTGTTATAAAAGCAACATAATATAGCATATCGATTTTTGAAAGCGATCCATTTTAACTATAGATGCGATGAATTATCACTGTTAGTGCAGTCATTTCTGATGTGGAATTTTCGAAGATGCGAGGAATTTTTATTGTAGAATTATGTGATAAATGCACTTGAAACAAATGAAAAAACTTAGTTGATGACTTTAGAATTTATGATAAATGTATTTTCAAATTGAAATACAAACTCTTCATTCATTCTTTACCAAATATATAGCTTTTCAAACTTGTAACAAAAACGCTTCTCAAAATGTCATATTGTATTCTTCAAATTACGTTTTTCCTTGATTAAAAAAAAAAAAATTAAAAGATATTTCTGTATTTTTTTTAAGTCAAAGATTGATATTGCGGAGTTTGAAAGAGGGACGAAAGATACCAAAGGGACAGTCAAACTCATAAATCTAAAACAAACTGACAACGCCATGGCTAAAAATGAAAAAGACAAACAGAAAAACAATAGTACACATGACACAACATAGAAAACTAAAGAATAAACAAAACGAACCCCACCAAAAACTAGGGGTGATCTCAGGTGCTCCGGAAGGGTAAGCAGATCCTGCTCCACATGTGGCACCCGTCGTGTTGCTTATGTGATTACAAATCCGGTAAATAGTCTAATTCGGTAGGTCACATTCATGAAAGGGAAGGGGATTGTAGTTACGATGTAAAGAAGATATCCGATATCATTTGTGAAACGGTTATTCCATAACGGTCAACCAACTCGTGATGGCGTCCGTAAAATTTACGAAGGGATGATTTCAACTTCACCATTTGGAACTCTTGGTTTAATAGCTTCCTTGTGAGCAGTAACCCTCTATCAAGAAAATCATGATAGGAAATGCAAGCACGGGAATATCGTATCAATTGGGAGATATATACCCCGTATGCAGGTGCTGCTGGAATGTTGCTACTTAGAAATGGAAAGTTCACAATTGGAAAGCTGAAATCATCTCTTTTGTCGTAAAGTTTTGTTTTCAACCGACCCTCATTGTCAATTTCTAGATGCAAGTCAAGATATTAAGTGCAGTCTGTGTTAAATAGAGACGAGTA
Organism: Mytilus edulis; assembly: GCF_963676685.1. Classification (NCBI taxonomy): domain Eukaryota; kingdom Metazoa; phylum Mollusca; class Bivalvia; order Mytilida; family Mytilidae; genus Mytilus; species Mytilus edulis. The sequence goes on from NC_092344.1 coordinate 7,589,277, forward strand.
CATTTGAGGACGTTATCTTCCACGCAATAAATACACTTGCGAACAGAGAATTATGCATCTTGAAACGCAATGGTGACAGAAAAGCTTATAAAAGATTAACTTTCCCCAGTTGTACCCTCAACTGCTTCAATTTTCATATTCTGAAAAGACAGTTTTGGTAGAACAAATGTTCTTGACTCGATTGTTGCTTGCATGATTTTAACTGTGTAAGGTGACATGTTTTATTAGTATTATGTGTTTCTTAACATATACTTTTAACTCATTTTCTTCATTTTCTTCAAAAATAAAAAAAAAAGTCGTCTGTTTATTTACCATTCTACATCAAAAATTTCTGGCATATACAGTGAAAATGATATTTTAGGATCCGCACTTTACATATACTGTATTTGGTCAAACGAATATTTCTTTTCTTTATATTGTTGTTAATTAGTTATACACAATCGGAAGCATATAAATTGATAAATAATTTGTCTTGCAGACAATGAATGATTTGTATCTGCATGCATTTTACATCTATTCAGGCTATTTTAAAATTCATAAAGTAAAAATTCAAATCGAACTTTAATTTGCTTATAGTAGGCTTATTGGTTATTTCATGGACCTTTTTAACATTTAGATTTTCTTGAATCATGTTGGTAAATTTAAATGCCATAAAGCCATCATTTTTTTTCAAATTAAGCTCACGTAATAAAACATGCGCGAATGTTTACATTCGTTATAACAAGTCTTTCTAGATAAAGAATTTATCTTGTTCGGTGTGTCCACGGTAGGTATAGTGTCCGGCTAGGATCGTGGTTTTTCGAGTGATTTGATAGGGCTTTTTCGAGTGTGACCACTTGACCTATAATGGTTTACTTTTGTAAATTGTTATTTGGAAGGAGAGAGTTGTCTCTTTGGCACTCATACATCTTCCTATATATATATATCATATATGGTCCAACCATACCCGTACAGTTTGACCATATAAGTATACGCATATGGTCGTGACCATACGCGTATGGTCCTAATACTCATATGGTCCGGAACATAAGCATAGACAATTCGAATTGAGACGTACATACATATATTGTATAAGATGAGATACATATGTTTGCTCTTAAAAGAGTATAAATCTTAGATTTTTCATTATCTAAATGCTACAATTGTGAGGAGGAGTCTAATTCTGCAAATATAATAATTGGTCATACAGCAACTAAACACCATGATAACTTCCTTTTAATAAAAGAAAAGTGTCTTATAAGTGGAAAATATGAATATTAATCAAGACATTACAATGTTCTTCCTGGTGTCGTCCGAAACACTGGACAATCTAGCTGCTGATAGCATATAATATACACCTTTGTATTTGTCTATCATTGCTAAAGGATCATATTTAGGCTCATAAACTATTCATTTGAATTTCATTGTTGATTTTATCTGAAATTTTATTCTAATTTTGTGTTTAATGGCAAAAAAATGGGGTGTATTTTTATGTTTTTTTCACCACAAGAAATATTATTAACTGCATGTAAAATCAAAAGTAGCATGAAATGAAGTTGAAATGAATATGAGTTCCCTGCATACTGTTCTAGACACCATTTTGTTAAGGATCAAGTTATTTCTAAATGTACACTGGAAAGTAGTTGTATAGAATATTTACATTAAATTGAAGAAAAAAAAATCTTTTTGATATGTTGTTGATGACTTATTGGAAATATATGGTATTGTCCTTCACTTAATTACAGTTATAAACTAGAAAAAGTCATTTTTTAAAGTCTCGAATACCTTCAAATTTTCTGTAAAAAAAACCGGACCATTTGTCTAAAACCCCGGACGATTTCACAGTTGCTCTCGAAAAAAACCCGGACAATAACAAACACAGATTTTTTTTTTATTAAATACAAGGAAATTGAGCTTCTTTGTTGATCAAAACATATATAGTATTCAATATAAGATGGGTAGTAATGTTAAAAACTGTTATAATTCCGAAATATCCGTTAATTGAACTTATCGCATGTTTTATCACTCGAAAAAGCTCGAACTACACTCGAAACAAATGGACCAAATCACTCGAAAAAACACGATACTAGCCGGACACTATTCCTACCGTAGTGTCTTTAAAAGGAGAAAGTGTAAGATCCGTGAAGTTAAATTCCAGCGACGTTTCTTAGATAATGTTAATAAATTGAAATATTATTGCTACTAAAAGAGGATTATCATTTCACTATTGCAACTTCGAGCATAACCATGTGTCATATGTCCGAAAGACAGAGGCTAAAGAACTACGGGTACGGTCAAGGAAAAAGTCTGGAGGTGTATCTTGTATGCCTTCTTCCACCTCCCCGTGGTGAGCAGGGGACAACAGTTATATACATGTTATGATTGACAATTCATTACATTTGTAAAAGTGGCTAATGGAAGAGGTCTATTATGATAAATGAAAAATAACATGACTTGGATGGAGAGTTCTCCCATTGGCACTCATACCACATCTTCTTATATCTATTCACCTGTAATTTACCTGTAAAAAAAATCGGCGCAAATGAAAGAAAAAATCGGCACAAATGAAATGCAGATCGGCGCAAATGCAAAACGCCGGTAACTTCATTAATGAGAGTACACAAAAAATAAATCATATTTTTTTTATTTACATCTCGTAAATAAAGCACATTTAACTAACTAAAAACAATATAGATTATAAAATTTTAGCAAAAATGTTCATAAAAGATTAAAGCTCACAACAAAATTAAACTCAGAACAGTTTGATAAAAGGATAAGGAGAGAAACAACATTTACCTTTCGTATACTCCAGCAAACGTAAACAATACAAGATTCACAAATATTATATATAGTGAACTGGCGAAACTGTGCTGTCACGTTTTGTTTTCCGGAATGTTTATTTGATAGTTATGTAACATCTCAGTGCATATGATGCACCATGTGTTTTAAAATTGATTAACTGAAGTAACAATGCGAGGTTGAATTTGGGAATTGCCCTCTTTTCCTGTGTCAACATGCTTTTCTTGGAATCGCTATAGGCACACAATTAAATTCTACCTTAACTATAAGTTACACGTGTCAAGGGCGTATAAATAACAAACTAATATACTTCCTTGCATGTGTGTACTTAATACACGTTGGTTTGTATTTAAAACAAAATCGTGGGTGTACTTCTAACCCGAATAATCCAGTCGTTATATTACGATAACTTCGATCACTTCCTTGAGGACAATGACCGTAAGCGGGTGCTGTAATTATTCGAGTTAGTGTACTATTGTTTCCATATACTTAAACAAACCTAGCAGAAACGATCACATTTTTAAAGTACACAGGTATAAGCAATCACATGATTTATAAACATTCATTCTAATGCAACAACGTTTGTAGCGTTCATTTTGATTGGATAACGTCACATATTTACATGGCATCAACGCGTCGCCAGTAAACGTAAAATCTCCAATGGATGCCGTCGGAGCTTAAAGTACAATACAGTTATCTCCTAAATTGAGACCTTGTAAATTACATTACTGTAGTATTACCTGTCATAGTTGGAACAAATTTTATTGGGCTTTATGTTCAAAGAATTTATTTTATGAAGAAGGAATGAATATCATAAAATTGTAGTTCTCGGCTTGTTTTGTAATATACTATTTTGTTCCATGAAGAACAAATTTTATACGGAATTAATATACAGTCACCACATGAATTATTGTAAATACATAGACAATACCTGTTTAGTGTCTTTAAATATCAGCTGTATTTGTACGAGGCTAGGAAACAAGGTGTATGCGAACTTTAAGCGAGCTATTACACCTGTTTCGAGCCGAGTACAAATACAGCTGATATTTAAAGACACTAAACAGTTATTGTCTTTATCATGCAATTAATTCTGTATATTATTTGTGTTTTGAAAGACACAAAAACACATATTTTGCATTTATTTTCGATTTGAAATCCCTTGAGGCCCGTGTAGTAATATGATATATAGTAATCACACATTCAGCAGAAGACGGGTACTCGAATGGTCAACAATAATGCATCGCTCAATGTGAATAATTATCTATTTTAACATAACAACTAATTTCAACAGTAAAAACAAATAACAAAACCTTGTCCAATTTGAGACAGGAGTGTACGAGTTGTCCTACGCTTCAGACTCGACATTCACTAAAAATGCCTGCTGAAATTGACATGGTTGTTTTTGTTACACAATCATACACATTTAAGTTTTGAAATCGGTAGTTGTCATCGTAGAAAAGACTGCTGTTCATGTGAGTATGTTATCAGAAAATTAGTGTGATTCTTATTGCTCTAAAGAAATGTTTGAAAACACACAGAACGTATAAAATGAATCGTTAATTCGCAATTGATACGTCGATATCTGTATAGTATATAGATACAGCATAGCGATATCTGTAGGGCTGTATCTGTATAGTAGAACACGCAATTGCAGGATAAAATAAAACAAATCTTTATTGTCATGTTCTCTTTCACATTCATGTTTTTCATTAAAATCAAACTCATATTGTAAATTGTTGAGTGTTATTATTTTAAACAATTGGTGAAAAAAGAGGGACGAAAGATACCAGAGGGACAGTCAAACTCATAAATCGAAAATAAACTGACAACGCCATGGCTAAAAATGAAAAAGGCAAACAATAGACTAGTACACATGACACAACATAGAAAACTAAAGAATAAGCAATACGAAAGTTAATTCAAAAATCGGGGTTTTTTTGTACTAGTTTTTTTCCCACTTCATTATAAATCATAAAACCCTATAAACATGACGAGAAAACAAAATAATTCAAAAGACTGTTTTTATAAACTAGCATAATCGCCATGAACATGATGAATTTGAATGTTTAGTTTTACACGGGTTTCGTATCAAACGTTTGGGATTTTGTCTGATGCTTGGTCCGTTTCTGTGTGTGTTACATTGTAGTGTTTTTGTCTTGTTCTCCTCTTATATTTAATGCGTTTCCCTAAGTTTGTTACCCCGATTTTGTTTTTTGTCCATGGATTTATGAGTTTAAACAGCGGTATACTACTGCCTTTATTTAGTCTGCATGCGTTTCAATGCAACTATTTTTTAAACTTTAGTTTGATTAAGATTACGTGGAGGTTGATTGTTGATAAGCCTATTTTTTTTAAATTTATATTTGTTTCAGAAACAGGACTAGATAATCTTTAATCAAATCTTATCTCAGTATGTTTTTGAATTAATTACATTAATAGTACCTGTCACTTTCAGTAATTTACGACTGTATTGACCCAATTTTTATTGCAACTTTTTTTTTTTGAAATTTCAACTTGTTAAAATAATATCATAGGTACAATGATTGTAATTTAATACGCCAGACGCGCGTATCGTATACATAGGACTCACCAGTAACGCTCAGATCAAAATAGTTATAAAGCCAAACAGTATAAAGTTGAAGAGCATTGAAGACCAAAATTTCCACAAAGTTGTGCAAAATACGGCTAAGGTAATATATTCCTGGAATAAGAAAATCCCTTGAAAGGTTATTGATAAGTTGATTTCAAGGATAGCGGAGAAGAAATTAAGATTTTCCAACTCCTACTGGTTTATATTGACAAGTTGATGTCAATGATAGCGGAGAAGAAATTAATATTTTCCAACTCCTGCTGGTTTATATTGATAAGTTGATGTCAATGATAGCGGAGAAGAAATTAATATTTTCCAACTCCTACTGGTTTATATTGATAAGTTGTTTTCAAGGATAGCGGAGAAGACATTTAGATTTTCCAACTGCTACTGGTTTATATTGATAAGTTGATTTCAAGGATAGCGGAGAAGAAATTAAGATTTCCAACTCCTACTGGTTTATATTGATAAGTTGATGTCAACGATAGCGGAGAAGAAGTTAAGATTTTCCAACTCCTACTGGTTTATATTGATAAGTGTATGTCAAGGAAAGCGGAGAAGAAATTAAGATTTTTCAACTCCTACTGGTTTATATTGATAAGTTGATTTCAAGGATAGCGGAGAAGACATTTAGATTTTCCAACTGCTACTGGTTTATATTGATAAGTTGATTTCAAGGATAGCGGAGAAGGAATTAAGATTTTCCAACTCCTACTGGTTTATATTGATAAGTTGATTTCAAGGATAGCGGAGAAGACATTTAGATTTTCCAACTGCTACTGGTTTATATTGATAAGTTGATTTCAAGGATAGCGGAGAAGGAATTAAGATTTTCCAACTCCTACTGGTATATATTGATAAATAGATGTCAATGATAGCGGAGAAGAAATTAAGATTTTCCAACTCCTACTGGTTTATATTGATAAGTTGATGTCAAAGATAGCGGAGAAGAAATTAAGATTTTCTAACTCCTACTGGTTTATATTGATAAGTTGATGTCAATGATAGCGGAGAAGAAATTAAGATTGTCCAACTCATTCTGGTTTATATTGATAAGTTGATGTCAATGATAGCGGAGAAGAAATTAAGATTTTTCAACTCCTACTGGTTTATATTGATAAGTTGATGTCAAGGATAGCGGATTTCGTGGTATGCGCATGCTCTGACTTGAGAAGACATCTTTTTTTCTGGAGAAAAAAGGTGAAGAAAATAAGATTTCCAGCTCCTACTGGTTTATATTGATAAGTTGATGTCAATGATGGCGGAGAAGAAATTAATATTGTCCAACTCCTACTGGTTTATATTGATAAGTTGATTTCAAGGATAGCCGAGAAGAAATTAAGATTTTCCAACTTCTACTGGTTTATATTGATAAGTTTATTTCAAGGATAGCGGAGAAGGAATTAAGATTTTCCAACTCCTATTGGTTTATATTGATAAGTTGATTTCCAGGATAGCGGAGAAGAAATAAAGATTTTTCAACTCTTACTGGTTTATATTGACAAGTTGCTGTCAATGATAGCGGAGAAAAAAATAATATTTTCCAACTCCTGCTGGTTTATATTGATAAGTTGATGTCAATGATAGCGGAGAAGAAATTAATATTTTCCAACTCCTACTGGTTTATATGGATAAGTTGATTTCAAGGATAGCGGAGAAGAAATTTTAAGATTGTCCAACTCCTACTGGTTTATATTGATAAGTTGATTTCAAGGATAACGGAGAGGAAATTAAGATTTTCCAACTCCTACTGGTTTATATTGATATGTTGATGTCAAGGAAAGCAGAGAAGGAATTAAGATTTCAAACTCCTACTGGTTTATATTGATAAGTCGATTTCAAGGATAGCGGAGAAGAAATTAAGATTTTCTAACCTCTACTAGTTTATATTGATAAGTTGATGTCAAGGATAGCGGAGAATAAATTAATATTTTCCAACTCCTACTGGTTTATATTGATAAGTCGATTTCAAGGATAGCAAAAACGGAATTAAGATTTTCCAACTCCTACTGGTTTATATTGATAAGTTGATTTCACGGATAGCGGAGAAGACATTAAGATTTTCCAACTGCTATTGGTTCATATTGATAAGTTGATGTCAATGATAGCGGAGAAGAAATTAAGATTTTCCAACTCCTACTGGTTTATATTGTTAAGTTGATGTCAATGATAGCGGAGAAGAAATTAAGATTTCCAACTCCTACTGGTTTATATTGATAAGTTGATGTCAATGATAGCGGAGAAGAAATTAAGATTTTCCAACTCCTACTGGTTTATATTGATAAGTTGATGTCAATGATAGCAGAGAAGGAATTAAGATTTTTCAACTCCTACTGGTTTATATTGATAAGTTGATGTCAATGATAGCGGAGAAGAAATTAAGATTTTCCAACTCCTACTGGTTTATATTGTTAAGTTGATGTCAATGATAGCGGAGAAGAAATTAAGATTTTCCAACTCCTACTGGTTTATATTGATAAGTTGATGTCAAGGATAGCGGAGAAGAAATTAAGATTTTCCAACTCCTACTGGTTTATATTGATAAGTTGATGTCAATGATAGCAGAGAAGGAATTTAGATTTTTCAACTCCTACTGGTTTATATTGATAAGTTGATGTCAAGGATAGCGGATTTCGTCTTTTTTGTCTGGAGAAAAAAGGTAAAGAAAATGGATTTATATTTAAACTTTAAACGGAGGATTGAGTATATAAGGATAAAATTAATATTGTGATAGTGACGATGAACTAATATTTGAAGTTTGATATCCTGATTATTATTTGACACTATATGGCAAATTGTGTGTGAGCTGTTCTCAGCAGATTGTAGGTATTCGTTTAAAAACTGTTAACTGTGTAAAAATAAACAACAACAAACATTATAAACTGAACATTCCAAGTTCCTGTTTTGTATACCAGCCTTACACTGTTAATCCACCTTTTTTATTACAAAACTACGACATTATCTTTAATCACAGACAAAATGCAACTCAATACTCCAGTAATTACAAACAGGCTCCGTCATCCCAGCAAGCCTACTCCACCTGAACAGGATTCAAGTAAAAAAATCGCAATGTCTTCTTCGGGTACATCACCCGTTGATATTGACCCTAACGCTATTCCTTATGTTTCTGTCCCTACAGGCCTCAGCTCTCTGCAATACCAGCCAACGACTGAAACTACATCTGAAACTTTACCGCAGCCAATTACATGCATTTTAGCCCAGTCAGATATCATCAAATAGCCTTGCAATTAAAAGAAATAATACATTGTTAGATCGACTACACTATCAAAGCCACAATAGACCAGTACAAATTTGAAATCGAGAGGCTTATTAAAGAAAACCAATCGCTGCGTGATGACATTGGTTAGAATAATACAGTCGACGGGACCTAATTCGTATCAATGGCATTCCTGACGGTGGGATAGATGGGACAATACCCCTAATGCGCCTTGAAATGAGGAACACAAAAGTCACGTGTAAACAAAAAATCTCTGTGTAGTGATATTTGACACATTTCTATGATAAACAAATGACTGAGCTGAACCATTAGTGTTAATTTAGAAAATAAGGGAACACAGAATAAATGTGTAAAAACCATGGAGCTATGAAATGTGTTCAAAGTATTAAAATTTCAAAGAACTTATTGTGTTAAAATTGGGATTTTTTACCATGAGGAGCGACATCGCAAAAGGATACTCGGGGTTTGCTAAATTACGGAAAAATGAATCACACTTCGTACCCCGAAAATTTAACCACATATGTAAAAATGTCTCAGCTTCGAAACAAGCCATCATACATATACAAGTTTACGATATGGGCTGAGCAACAGAAGAAAACGTTACCATTACGGCCTATGGAGAAACAATTGCGCATATTGCCCCATCTTGTAAGAAAGGATCCAGAGATATCGTAAGCTAATTTCACCTTGTACACCACAGAAAATTGTTAAAATGATGATTAGTAGTTTTTTTTTTTTATACCTAGTTATCATAAATGATTTCAGATAAATATTATTGATAAAGAACAGCAAAAATTCAATAAAATTTTCACTTTTAAATGCATTACTGGCACGGGGCTGAACACTTTTTTTAGGCACACTCATAACTTTGTTTACCTCCGAGAGATCCGAAATGAATTGTTTATTCAATTGAAAAAGGCAAGAAAAAACTTACATGTAATATAAATAAATTGTAAGTAAACATGACACAATATAGTCTTTGTTATGCAATTATCACTCTGGTCTACAGGAATAGCTGATAATCAAGGGAGATAACACACTTCACTAGAGTAAAGTGAGATACATCATACATTTGCTTTTATCCAATGATTTGACCCTGGTCAGTAGATATCATATGCAAATAAACAGAAAAAAATCATGTACATGTATTAAGAAAATTACGAATTACTATTGTTAATGCACAAGAGCAAAACACAAGATATTGTCATTTCTCAGTGAAAAAGGGGGAGGGTCAAACCTTCTTGAAAACAATATTGCTATTCAACTACATGTATTAAGCTAGTTAGCTACTACTCATTGCTTCTAATATAAACAGTTTAAATGAAGGTGGCTAAGCCACAAAGGAGAAGCATTTTTCTTTCTTTGTGATAAAACTTTCAAGAATTAGATTTTTTTCTCTCAATAATACTTATGTATTTAAATTAAATGATAACACAGTTTGAGTTAAATTTTTTGTCTTATTTCAGTTCCAGACATATCATTACTTTTAAATATGAGATGAAAAACTAAAGGTTTTAAAAAGCCCTGAATAACTGGTAAGCATTTTGATTTATTAGGTAAGCTCTAAATTATTTATTTATGGTATTTGTGCAAATGAAATTACAGTCGGTATGTTAGAAATATGCTTATATGAAAACTGTTGCTATGGTCTTGCTATTAAATGAAAAGGCTTGGTTACTGATCTTTTCGACTCAACATGTCGAGTTAAATCTTGCGGCAACTGATTCTCATGTAACACTGCAAACTCTATTTAGCACTATTTTGATCTGTCATTATTTAATGACGCCATAATACGTGTGATGTCACAATGTTTCCTTTAATACCTCATGTGGATTTCTCATTGATAAAGGGTTTTCACTGAAATACATGTAAAAAGCCTTTTTTTCTCAAATAGAATTATGTGAATGGACAAGTTTTGAAAATTTGCACTTCATTGCACTCTAATTACATGATAAGAATGACTTTCCCAGTAGTTTTGAGGGGTTTCCACAGTATTATATACCAGATGTCCACTAGTAAGAATAGTTATTTTGGTGTGGTTTTTTTTATGAAATCTACATTTTTGCATAATTTCTCTGTCAAAATGCACTTTAAGACACAAGAAAATGTTATAGAATGCTTTAATAGGGTCTGTGTATTGTAATTTAAGGTTATCATCAGAAGTTTTGTCCTTGTTTTGACTAGTAAAGGTATACTGGAAGAAATTAATTATACATACACGTTGTATTAAAAATAAATGAATATAGCGATAAAAGTGTCATTGCCATATAGCGCTGAAACGACTTTATTTTTTTTCAGAAATGGACAAAAATACACAGATTTATTCAGAATGTCATACCGATGAAGATCACCTAAAATATTTGGAAAAATCAGAACTATGGATTTCAATATGGGACAATACCCCTAATGCGCCTTGAAATGAGGAACACAAAAGTCACGTGTAAACAAAAAATCTCTGTGTAGTGATATTTGACACATTTCTATGATAAACAAATGACTGAGCTTAACCATTAGTGTTAATTTAGAAAATAAGGGAACACAGAATAAATGTGTAAAAACCATGGAGCTATGAAATGTGTTCAAAGTATTAAAATTTCAAAGAACTTATTGTGTTAAAATTGGGATTTTTTTACCATGAGGAGCGACATCGCAAAAGGATACTCGGGGTTTGCTAAATTACGGAAAAATGAATCACACTTCGTACCCCGAAAATTTAACCACATATGTAAAAATGTCTCAGCTTCGAAACAAGCCATCATACATATACAAGTTTACGATATGGGCTGAGCAACAGAAGAAAACGTTACCATTACGGCCTATGGAGAAACAATTGCGCATATTGCCCCAGATGAATCTTCCCTTTAAACAAACGAGTTAGTGAAAGAACTTATCAAAACCATCGATGACGATCTAACACCCGAAGACATCATTCGATCTTATAGAATTGGTTAACCATCACAAGGGAAGGCAATGAAGACGGCCGAGTTAACAACAAGTTACAGCCTCCTAGACAAATAATTGTCAAGGTCCCCCATAATGTTAAAAAGAGGATCCTTAGATGCAGAACATTCTTAAAAGGGAAAACAGAATACAAGTATGTCAGAATGAATGAGGACCTGACCAAGCCGAGGAACGCCATTGCATACAAAGTCAGACAGCTCAGTATTGAGCGTCATCTAAGAGACACGTGGACAGTTGATGGGAAAATTAATGTAAAGGACAATCAAATGCAAGTCCATGCTGTCAACATAATGCCAGCTTTCCTACGTTTTGTCTCGATATACTGCTGTCCTGGTTACATGGACGTCCTTGATAGGCTAGACTACAACAACAAACAAACCAGACGCAAGTACACACCACAACAACTCATAACATATGCGGAAGCACGAGCGAAGGAATAGACCACTTTCGAGTTCATCCGTCACCGGCAAAAACTCGTCAATTATGCGCGCCTTTATGACGTCATTTACCAGATAGAGGGGATCGCCTGTATCCCTGCACTATTTACGTTAATCAAGCGTCTTAGTGATCGTCATTGTGCAGGGTAAACTAAATATTATGGTTGTTCTGTAGGTACTTAATGACAATTCCCTAATGACAGCAGTGCTGATTGTCAATTTTGAGAATTTAATTTGCTGAATAATTCGTACAATATAGAATTATAATTTTCCAACCACTCGCTCAACATTAAACCGGAAGTGACGACGCCCCAAAACGCACAAATGACGTTCACTAAAACCAAAGTTTTTGACGGAAATGCATCGAACTCGAAAGTTGTCTATTAGCAGAGAGAGCATCTTCAAATACATCAGCTGAAAACACGAGTGTCAAAATGTCATGATAATTTAACTTTGAATAAAACTGCATAATTGACAACATTTTTTTTATGTACATATTTCTACATGTATTTAGACTATTTGACAGTTTATTTAACTATAATTACATGCTACACAATTCTTGTACATAATACATCTAATTTGTAATTCATCCGCATTCCTGTTAATTACACGTGAATACTTACCCTGATCGCTGATTTGTCACGTGACAAATTTTAACGTAAACAAACTCTCATAGTAAAATTAATTACTCGTGCGTGAAAATGGTCAAACTATAACAGTTGTTTTACATGATGTTAAATTCCATGGTTAGGAAGTTTTCATGGCTAACTTCAATCTCCTGAAACAACTTTAAAAAAAAGATATTACTTTCAATTTGTAAATTTTATCGTATACAAGCAAACTTTAAACAACATGTACAGTGAAGTGCACTGCTTAAAACGTGTATGCTTACTATATATAGTAAATTGTATGGACAGATCTTGTCAATTCAGCGATCAAATAATCAATTAGGCAATCAAAACTAAATCGAGATGATTTGACACGGCTGGTATTAACAGTTGCACTGAATTACTACGTATAGATAAAGTTGTATCATTCACCAACCATTTATACATGTGTATAATCATTCCTCCAAACTACTTGTAAATGCCATGTACATGTGCATACTTTTTCTTTTGCTTCATGCATACAACATATTGTTATTCAATTTTTGTTTTCACAATTTTTTCATATTTTTTACTTACACTTTTTTCACAAAACAGATGAAATGCTATGGTTTATTCTAACATGACGTGCTTCTTTAGCTTTGTAAACAACACTGTGATAAAATTCTCGATAAAATATACTAAGCGCAGACTCAGAGATATACATAATAATGGCTTTTACAATATACTTCCCACGTAAATCTACATATATTGGAACCTATTTGCAGACCCTTTGCCGATTTTATTGTTTTAAAAAGTGCAATTAAAAAAAGTCAAAATAATTTTTATTCTTATTCGTATTCACAATAAAAAGAAGTAATGCTCGGAGAAATCAACAAAATAAAAATTAAATAAAATTCCGCGAAAGTCTATTAATCTTCTTGGCGCATTTAAGTCATTTCAAAACATGACGTCATACAAATGAAACCGCTAAAGTTTTCTGTTACCTGAACCATCGGAATTAGTATGATATTGTATTAAAACTGATTTCTTGAGGTAGGTTTTGTTTTTGTTTTCTATTCTATTGCATTAATCGCATATTTACTCATTTCAGCAGGTCAACATGGCGGCTCCTTAGTTACAAAATGTCAACTTTGGATTTGACGGAAGCTTATAAGAAAAACATGTAAATTAAAAATGGCAAATGTTGGGTTTGAGAATTTAAAGAATTAAAAAGTTTTTTTTTTCTAGCGGTTATTCGCGAAATAACCTACGCAAGCTACATATTTATAAAGATATTTGAGATTAATCTAACAGGGAGTAAAAAAGGAACAGCCACATACACAGCATACCTACCCTCGCTTCAGTTTTTTAATGACCGTATTTGTCCTATTAGAATCAAAATAATTCATGGAAGCCATAGATTGTTGGAAATTTACACATGGCCTGGGTCGTGATATTCGTTAATTTTATCCCTCGCTAACGCTCAGGATAAAATTCGAATATCACGGCCCAGGCCATGTGTAAATTTCCAACAATCTATGGCTTCCATGTATTATTTCTTAATTTAACTGTGTATACGGCCGCTTTAAGTTTGACCAATTTAAGCCAGATGTAACATAACTCATCGGGGTAGGAATCGAGTTATATCGTATGAGAGTTGGCCAATACTCACTCACCAGGCAAAAACATCAAACAAAGACTCAATTATATTGATTTTATCTGTATAAACTTATTTCTCGCTTGTAAAAGTGTCTTGCAAGCACTGGTGTTATCAATTTTAATCTTTACGTTGTCGCATCAACTTGGCATGTGCCTTAAGCCTTCAGAGATGAAACATGTAGACTCACATGTACAACAAACAACAAGTGTTAATGTTAATCTTAGACTATTTATTATTTTGCACATCGTGCGTACAAAAAAGTAAGCCTTATATCTTTTATGAGGTTTTTTTTTATACACATACAAATCAAACATACATATAACGTACGCAAACATAATGAATATAATTATTTTTGTAAATTGAAACCAGAAAATAAATAAAACAAAATATCACACATTTCTTTACATTAGCTTTTTTCAAAGCATTATTTATCTTAATACACAGAATCAAACACATTTATATTTAACTTCTAAATATTTGTAGGTATTACTGCAGGGATCACCAAACTGTCTATGATCAGCCTTTACACGACATATTCGTTTACCATTGCACATTGCTTTTACTTTACTGTCAGAAGTTGATGACCTGCAATCAGTTGTACGTATAGCAGGATGAGGGCATATGCTTCTATCAGTGGTCCGTCCATATATTGCACTTGAGACTTTAATCTTAGAAGGATATGAACATTTTATGTATGCTAATTTATCTTCACAAACAATGACATCGGCAGAGACTGAAATATAAAACAAATACATTCATCATAATGATTATTAGTGGTATATCAATGTCGTCGATGCCGTTATTTTCATAAGAAGAAATAAAATCAATCAATGCCTTAGAAAAGATATCAAATTAATAAAAAGACACATCGGATATCGCCAAAACAATGTAATATGTCTATTTATGACGCATGGCTTATTATAAAATATAAATGTAAACGGATTTTCACCGGCCTACATAAAGAGAAATCCATGATGTTGAAAACCTTACATTTAAATTTCATGCTTCTGAAGCGCTTCTCTGGATTTCCTTTCGAATTCATCATGAAAAAACCCTATACATTCACATAGTTTGTAAACTTACCATTTGCAATAATCACTCCTAAGATCAAAAGTCTTTGAAGAGTTATAATGGCCATCGTTATTAACTATCTACAATAAAGATTTTATATATACTTGAATATACCAAATAATTTTTCTATTACTATATATATCTAAATATACTAAATAAATTTTCTGTTACTTAAATTATCACATAGGGCTTTTTTTCATTGTATTTTGCATTGGTAGTATACGTATGTATCAATGTATATGTATGCAACCCAATCCTGCTGGAATGTCTGTTTACTAAAGTAACATAGCGGATAAAAACCAAGTGGTGTATTCTTTGCATAAAATACATTTTTTTCAAATTATTTAGTCAACACTTACACGTTTTATAAGGTATCAAACAACTAACAACTTGCACTTGGTAGCATGTGTCTACACAAATTGCCAAGATTTTAATCTCTCGTATCTCTATATTCGAAAACATACATTAAACTTAGTGATTATGCATGTGTGATGGTTCCTCTGAGTATTTTGACAATATAGTGTATGATCATAACCATAGTTTTGTGAAATTTTTGCATCAGGCATAAGGTTACTAATTTTTCGATTCAAGTGTCAAATGTATTGAATGTTTTTTTATTATAAAATTCATTTGTCAAATAAGATTTTAATTATTTACTATTAGGCGCGAAGATTTTGTTATTTAACATTATATTTTAAAAAAAGAAACTAGCAAAACGTTTGTATACTAATAAGTACATATAATCAGAAAGAAAGATTTGACATGATATAAAATATAATGTAAAATAACAAAATGGTGATACATGGCTGAGTACATAATGTATATACAACTAGCGGGACGGCTGCATTGCAGGCGATTTGGTGTCACGATATCACAGTAGCATGGGTTCGAATCCCGGCGAGGGAAGAACCAAAAATTTGCGAAAGCAAATTTACAGATCTTACATTGTTGGGTTGTTGGGTTGATGTTTAGACGAGTTGTATATATATATATATATATATATATATATATATATATATATATATATATATATATATATATATAAATTAAAAAAGAATAACCATGCAAGTTTTGTTTAATTGACATCGATTTTATATATATCCTTATTGATCAATCATCTTCCCCCAAATTAAGTTAAGAGGGAGGGGAGTGATCAGTGAA
The DNA here is from genome assembly GCF_963676685.1 of Mytilus edulis. NCBI lineage: Eukaryota > Metazoa > Mollusca > Bivalvia > Mytilida > Mytilidae > Mytilus > Mytilus edulis. The sequence continues at coordinate 7,605,760 of NC_092344.1, forward strand.
AAAACTATATGAATTAAGTTTTTATCCTACATTGAACTTTTGATGTCGTTCTTAAATGACTAATTGAAAACAAAGAGCAAACGGAAACAATTTGGTCAACAAAAGTATTTTAATTATAGCTATATCGACCTTTTATATCCGTCCAGGACAATTTTAAGAGGACGACGGACTTGTACGCTACTGATTATAGATGTAAACAGATAAAGAAATAATTCAAATAAGGCGGTCGAATTTGTATAGATTTGCAATCGAAATTATCGAATTAAATAATTTTTGAAATACAGTAAACACATAGATATTTGTGTCTAACGCTCGCGTCATATGTTATCTGGGGGATGATAGTTGTCTTATTTGGCAATCATACAACCCTTTCTTATATTTAGATAGAAAAGTAAGTTACAGCTTTTCTAAATAAAATGCTAAATAATCATAAGTTAGTCTGTCAGGGTAATCATTGAAAAAAATACTCAGATAAGACCAATTCAAAATACTTATCCGTCTAATGAGGAAAAACTTGAATTGAAAGAAAAATTCAAAACGTGTAGCGGGATCCCAATACTCCCCTATGATTATATGTCAAAATCAAAAGCTCAAACACATCAAACGAATGGATAACAACTGTCATATTCCTGACTTGATACAGGCATTTCTTTACAAAAAAATGGTGGATTAAACCTGGTTTTATAGCTAGCTAAACCTCTCACTTGTACGACAGTGGCCTTATATTTCATCATATCTACAAAAAAGTGTGAACAAAACAAACTGACATAATTGGTACAAATGTCAAAATTTGGGTACAACATTCAACATTGTGTTATGATCTTAATCACTATAAAATTAAACAATCTATGTCGCCTTCATTTAAATAACGTGATAACGAAGTCTCTTAATATCATTTCAAGTTATAACTGATATTTATATAGATTACGTATCCTGTAAACCGGAAAATTTTCGCGCCGTCTTTATTTCGCGATTTACTTACACAATCCAAATTCGCGTCGTTTTGAATTCGCGATTTCCCTGACCCATATAAATATTCTCATAAATGATTTGGAAAGTGATATCTTAAATCAAGTGATAAAATCAATCAGAAATCTGTTGTTTTCGGTTCATCAATGTTAAAGTAGATTACACGTTTGAAATGTTTGCTGGTAAAAACACATACACAATACAGAAAGTAGACCTAATTAGGATTGAATTAGATAAAATGCTTCCAGGATTAATGATAATTAATCGATCTTTTGATCTATTTTAATATGTGTCGTAGATTCAACGAGGTGATACTTTTATTACTGATTGACATGTATCATTAACATAATTGCAATGAGTTATGTTTGCTTCTGTGTTTTTGGGTGCACTGTTTGCATTAATTTCATAACTTCTAACACTGCTTTTCATTAAGAGATACAGTTATGATTTCAGTTATATATGTGTCGTCTATATAATCAGTGTTATACAGTAGTCCTATATATATTTTATTCATATGCGTAGATATATGAAGATGTGGTATGAGTGTCAAAGAGATAACTCTCCATCCAATTCACAACTTTAATAGTAAATGTAATAAAAAGAGTTTCTCTGATTTTTTCGCGGTCGTTTTATTTTCGCGTTTCTATTCTTACCGCGAAAATAGCGATAATAAAACTACCGCGAAAATTTCCCTGTTTACAGTATAGTAATCTTAAAAGTCCAAACGGAAACGGGCATATAAACACTTTGTGTTTATGTTAGATGTATTCCTATTTGTATCCATCAGATGAGTTGAGCCTTTATCAACTGATTTTTATAGTTCGTTCTTATGTTGTACATATGTTAACATATGATTTTTTGGAACATAAATTAGGCCGTTAGATTTTTCGTTTGAATAGTTTTATATTTGTCATTTCAGGGCCCTGACTATGCGGTATATTCTTTCCTCATTGTTGAAGGTCGTATGATGACCTTTATCTGTCACTTTCTGTTTCACATGGTCTCTTGGGTAGTTTTCTCATTGGCAATAATACCACATCTTCTTTTTTGTTTCTATATAGAACAATTTGGTACATTCGATTCAGCAAGAAGGGATTAAAGAAATATCAACGTTTGAAAATGTAAAACTATAAAAAGGGAATCACATATTGTCTCTATTTTCGTAAACGTTTGCATAGATTTTCCCGTATCAAAGTATAGAAAAGGATAACTGATTGCTGTATTATAGATCATGATTTTATCATCTAAAGCAAAATATCATAACGTAACAGTAAGACTTATCATTCTAAATCTTCAGTCAGACCTTTAAAAGAAGCATTGTATTACATTATAGATAACAACATCTCTGTTTGTAAAGCAATTATTAATTCAAAGAAATTATATGCAATTTTATGAAAACAATAACAAATACGCTGTTTCACAGAAAACAAAAATGACGTTTAATTAATGTCTAGTAAAGTACAATGTTGTCGTTGATTGATTACTTAAATTATGTTTTATAAGTTAATCAACATAATAATGACAATAATAAACAAGAATGTGTCCCCAGTACACGGATACCCCATCCGTACTGTCATTTTCTATGTTCAGTGGACCGTGAGAGGGGGTAAAATCTCTTAATTTGGCATTAAAATTAGAAAGATCATATCATAGAGAACATGTGTACTAAGTTTCAGGTTGATTGGACTTCAACTTTATCAAAAACTTCCTCGACCAAAAACTTTAACCTGAAGCGGGACAGACGGACAAACGGACGGACGAACGGGGGAACGGACCAGAAAACATAATGCCCATTAACTGGGCATAAAAAAAACACACACATTACCTGACAGTATTGGCAAAATATTCAGTCCTTAAAAATGTTGAACTTCGTACTTTTAAATACAAGCTTTATTGACGAGTGAGTGTAGATGAAAAGTGCACCAGGTTTACAAAACTTATAAACCTGGTATGTTGAATGAGTGTTGTTTTATTAAAAAATACCAAGAGAATATTATAAGTTAAATGTTATAATGATATGTATATCCATATCAATCGTACCTTTCGCTACAAGTTAGAATGTTGAGACATAATTCTGCATAGTTTGGTAAAAATAAAACCGAAAACAAAACAAAGTACACTTGAAAATAAATTGTGAGGAAATAAATTTTACTTTATTTTTGGTAAAACGGACAATCCATATTTAACGAATATTTTACAGGGACTTAATTTTAGTTGTAAAGAATTGATTAAATTCATTGTTAAATATACTTAAAAAAGATGGTAAATGGACCTTTTGGATTATAGCTCTTCATCGTTTGTATTAGCTTTGGTTTTTCAAATATTTAGGCCACGAGCATCACCGAAGAGACATGCATTGTCGAAATGCGCATATGGTGCAGGAAAAATTGGTACCGTTAATGTTATTATAACGGTCACTTAAGATTAATTATAGTAAAGGTTAATATATTATGTACAAACACTAATACAAAATATTTAGAATTAAAATGTCAATTGTTCTTGAACAATTATGAAGTCTTTCCTTTTGAAATGTAAAATACATGTTCCAATAGAGGTATCACGTATTGAAAAGTTCTTAAACACACAAAAAACTGTTAAAATATGATAAAAATCAACAAATTCGCATTTTAGGAGATGACCTTGACTTTTGACCTTGTGACCTTTGTGAAGATCATCAGTCCACAATGTCATTGCAAAAGACTCCATGGATCTGACACCTTTGGTTCAAGAGGTAAAGCTAATTTTACCGTTTCAGAACCGTTAACGGGGGTTATGCTCCTTAGGAATATGTCAAATCTCTTCGGTCAAAATGTAAAAGTTGTGCCAGAGTGACCTAAACATTTTCAGTTTACTATTTCTGTAAGATAAACCGTTTTAGAGATACCGACCAAAAAGTTGAAAGGTCACAGGTCAAGGCCAACCTTAAAAACCTTTAAAACACTCTAAAATAACCATAAATAAGGTAAAAAAAACACATAATTCGTAATCCAGGACATGACCATGACCTTTGACCTATTGGTTTGTCAAGGTCATTAGTCCCAAATGTCATTGCTGAAGACCCCATGGGTCTAGGACCTTTGGTTATATAGTAAAAGCTGATTTTGTCTTTTCAGAAACCTAAAACAGGGGTTATGCCCCTTAGAAAAAGGTCAAATCTCTTCAGTCAAAATATAACAAAGTTGCGCATTAATGACTCAAAAATTTTCCACTATTCAACACTTCTGTAAGTATTAAGGTTGCTCAGATTATCCCATAACAAGGTGCTACATCAAAGGGCAAGGTCAACATACAAATTTGACCTTGAGGTATTTTTCAAAATCACATGAATTAATGATGAATGGTGAAGATCCTAGGTGTCTACGTCTTACGGTTTCTAATTTTTGGTGGCCAACCGACACTGGTTAATTTTCATAGGGGCATAACCCTACCAATGAGTCGTTGAATCTTTTGGATTCAAATGTAACGAAGAACCAGCGTCTGATCCTGAACAAATTTCACCCTTCGTTTTTTTTCTACCTATTACGGTTAAGGTGTTGGAACGATAACCAAGTTTTTTGGTTTCGGAGGGATTACTCCGAACCGACAAAATTTTTCGACTCAAAGGGTGAGTTCCAGATAGGTATTCATGACTTTTAGACAAAGTGTGAACATGAAAGCGACATGTCTTACAGTTAAGGCGGATAACTTCGTCAAAGTTTGGCGGAAAAAAATTAATAATAAACAGAAAAAATACAGTAAGGGGTTTCCCTTTTGAAAAAGAAAAGACCTTAATATATAGAGGAACACAATTATTTCATATAAATGAAGGGAAAGATGTCCATAATTTCGCAATAAACTAAACATGCATACTATTATTATCGATATATATTTAAAAAAAAAAAAATTATATTTATTGTTCAGAAATATAATGAAGCTGAGAGAAAAGACACGGAGAAATATTAATTTATAGCTTATCATTATGTTGTCAACATCTGCCTTATGTCCGCGTTCTGAACTGACATGGCTTCGTTTTTATGCATCCTGCACTGCCGGTCGGAAGAAGACCAACAGGGACACTATTTTTATTCACCAGAATCCCCAGTCACCCTTGAGAGTTGATTTTAACTTGCCAATGCTGTACGCAAAATTGAAAGATGACACATTTACTGTTCCTTGACCTTTAAATTTTTCTTTTCAAGGTTATCAGTAAGTACCAAGTCCTTATAGATGAATATTCAGCGACTACATTATCAAAACACCGATGATTGTGACTTTGTTTATGAAAAGGATATGGAGTGGAACGATACTGTATTAAATCTACACGACTCCTTAAATCATTTTGTTTACAGCACAAACCTATGGCAGTTCCTAGAATTAATTTGTCGAGTAACCTCGCCTTGTAACATCCATCAATACATTTAAAAACAAATAAGGTACATTGTAGGTCCCACCTCCTGGAAAAACCCAAATAAACAATTTTTAAAAACACAAAATCGTCATAGCGTTATTCTGACAGGTCACTATATATAATATGTATCAATCTTGTATTGTATACATTTCCTGGAGTTAACCAATACAAGGTAACTTGTCTTTTTTTATCATCAATTTTTATTTTTTAAATTGATAAAATGCATGTCGAATTCTATGTTTCAGTAGAGAATTTTAAGTTTTTGACGTACTTAAACGTAACAAAAATATGTTCATTGTTATCTCCCGTTGACCATTTTAAAACTTCTGAATTAAACAAAAATCGTATATTTTGACGTACGTAATACACCTTAACTTGGTTGTTGTAAAATTGTGTTTGTCGCTCTTTCTCCGTTTAGTTCAAATTTATTTAATATAGCGTATTCCACGAGCGAGACTCAGAGTATACACTTGTCTTATACAAAACGGCCAAATTTTGTTCGCATGGGCCACAGGTATATACTTTGAAATTTTCTGGCTGGAATAATTATAATTTGTGGGCGAAAATTTGAAGGACGTCGAATAATTATTTTTAATGCATTTCTTAGGGGAAAATTGAAAAGGGGGGGGGTGTCACTGCGGCTCTCAATATATACAGTTACAAATGTTTCATGTTTTCGTGCAAAACGAATTTCTGTGGTCAACCAAATTGTTAACATAGCGTTCAAAGAGTATACGGGAAAATGAGTTTTTTTAACATATATATTCTAAAAAGGATAAATTTTATGAAAGATAAAGGACCTTGTACAAGTTCAGTAAATTAGGTAAATTAATATACATGAAAGTTGTGATGTTTTACTAATATTTGGGCATATTAAAATATCATGATTATCTGATTATTAGATCGTTCTGGGAGTTATTTTATTTGATTGCCTTTAAAATGAGTAAGGGCTTTACTTTTTTTTTTGTCTTATTGATAACCCAGCTTTTCTTTTTTTCAATGAATAATCTGTGTCGTGTGTGCCTTAACCTATCAAGAAAAGTAGTTTGAAAACTTGGCCAGTTGAAGGACGCCTCCGTGTGGGGGAGTTTCTCGCTGCATTGAAGACCAATTGATGGCATTCGGCTGTTGTCTGCTCTATGGTTGGGTTGTTTTCTCTTTGGCACATTTTCCATTTCCATTCTCAATTTCATTTTCCTTGGAAAGTTCATTATGGAAAGTGAAAAAAAACCATATCACTGTGTTATACATTTGCCATGTTTCATGTTTAGGATTCCTTAAATGGATGTAGGTTCAAGAGTGCCAACAGGAGTGTTACGAACGGACAGACCGACGGACAGACAGAGGGATTGAAGGTATCATTATGTTACCATTACCCCTCGAAGCATTGCTGGGGGCAGGTAAAAAAAAAAAGAAGGCTGTCTCGTGAAGAGAAAAGTTCGGCGTTTCGACAAAAAATTCCAAGCCGACATGTCAGTTATCAAATACAAGATACGGTATCAAATTACGCAGAATGGGTTATAATATCTCTAACATTTATGTCAACGAAGCATGGATTGATTCTAAGATTGTGGGACCCTTTTCCCACCATCAGCGCATAAACTTTAGAAATTGACTGTCACATGGCATTGTTGTACAAGCTAAGCTGTCAATCAAACCGATACATTAACATGACAGGTGAACCATGTCGAGTAAGATTTTTGGAAATAGTAATCTTTATTTTTTTTCCTGTTGTATTGCCTTAAATTTTGGAACTAAGTTATGCATAAGTGACAATCAAAGCTGCATAAACCAGCATATTTGATTTGTTTAAAATTTCTGTTGTTTTAATTCGGATAGCTATCAGACTAGTCTTATATGCATGATGATTTTATTAGTTGTTAGTGGCCTTGAATTAGCCGTCAGTACTCTTAGATCTGTTCCTAGTGTCTTTATATTGTTGGAATGTACAAGTACCCGGCCACATCCACTTGTATTTTTGTCCATCTGATGAGTTTATATTTTTTCAAGTGATTTTTATAGTTTGTTCTTATGTTTTACTGTTATACCACTGTCCCAGGTTAGGGGAGGGTTGGGATCCCGCTAACTTAAATTGTTTAACCCCGCCACATTATGTATGTATGTACGCGTACGGTGCCTGTTCTTAGCCAGGAGCCTGTAATCCAGTGGTTGTCGTTTGTTTATGTGTTTCATATTTGTTTTTCGTTCATATTTTATTATATAAATAAGACCGTAAGTTTTCGCGTTTGGATTGCTTTACATTTTCATTTCAGGGCCTTTTATAGCTGACTATGCGGTATGGGCTTTGATCATTTTTGAAGGCTGTACAGTGACCTATAGTTGTTAATTTCTGTGTCATTTGGGTCTTTTGTGGAGAGTTGTCTCATTTGCAATCATACCACATCTTCTTTTTCATAAATCTGCTTCATGATCATACAGACTACAAGAAACTTGGATATATAGCAAAATCGTGGTTCTATGGCAGTAGATAAGTAAAAGGGGCGGATCCAGAAATTTCAAAAAGAGGGGTTACAGGATAAAAAGGAAAAAAAACCAGTTGTTGTCTCCTTTTTTGTAATCTTCCCGTAATCTTTCGAATTTTCCGAAGAAAAAAATATCCAATCACAGACCCGCACCCTTGGTACAGCCACTGAGTAAATTATTGTAACTTTTTATCTGTTGTGCATAGTAAGCTTGGATGGTCTGCATGCAGGAAAACTACCGAGTATGACATATAACGATATTTGACTTTCTTCTATTCAACTGAAATTGATGCACAGAATTCCATGACCCTGACCTTTGACATTTTTAGGATTTAAGTTTATTTTCTTTCTGAGTCATTTTTTTTTTATAGATAATACATATCATTAATGTTCATTTATATTTTTTCTCGATGTATCTAACAATTATTGTGTTTCAAGTCATGTAATCATGAGACAAAGGTTTAAGTTATTTAACTTGTTTATTCTAAATTAAACTTGATGCACATAAATGTTTTCGTAGTGACGACGTGAAACTTGCCACTAAATATTAATAATCAGACTGAAATCGAACTGAAAAGTTAAGATTTTTCAGTTTATACAGTTCAATTTTCAGATCACAGTCCTTGCTGTCTGAGTCTGTTTAAGTCTCACTCACCTACATGAGTTGGTATACAAAAAAATTAAAAGGACCCGTCCTTACTCAATTAACCACAAGGACTGTAATTTGAAAAATGGACAAGAAAGATTTTTAAATATTGACAATTTTATCTTTTAAGAACTAAATTTAAACAAATCTTGACTTTATTCTGCAACCGTAGGAACATCTTGTTCTTCATCAGGATCATTTATAAATCCAGCCCTTCTCTTTGCAGGTCAAACACATAACTCAACCTCGCACGACGTTTAACCTTTACACTTGTCAACCAGTCGACCTATTCATTTATCGAATTTTAAACATATCGACCTGGCAAATTGTCGACCTTAACACTTGTAAACATTGTGGACCTTTTTAGAGTCAACCTGTCAACCTTTCTAGTGTCAACTTGTCGGCCTTTTAACTTATGAACTGTAATATATAAACCGATTTACTTCCGAAGTTAAACCGATTTACTTCTCCGATTTCCCGATGGAACTACAGTATCGTTTATCTTACTTGACCTGACCTTATGAGGTATAGTCAGATAGTTCAACAGCTTTCTGAACATATCGAAGCAGACCTATAAATTTTGTATAGTGAGGTCGATAATTCCCTCAGTCCCGAGAAAACGAAAGACGGATAAAAAAGAAAGGAAAATATTGACTTTCAAAAACAAAGAATACCAAAAAACCTTTGTGGTAAATCTTTTTTCTGTAAATGTGTTATATTCTTACTTTTGTACACATTTTACTTTCGTTCAGCTAAGTGCATGTCCATGTTTTTGATAAGGAAGCAACCCTTTTATTTTTAGGGGAGGGGGTACCTGGATAAATTTGTTTTATTTCTAACATTTTTGGAGAAATTTCGATTGAGCCTATTTTGTCATTGCTTGCCTGCGTGATTTTTTCTATATTCCAAACAACATGTTTTGCAGCCATTTTTGTTTTGTTAATCGATCATTTAATTTTTCGGGGGATGGTGGGGGGGGGGGAGATATTGATTCGGAAATTTTGTTTTGAAAATAATAATGGGCAGAAATATCTTCTTTTTAAATTCACAGCACGCCCCCCTCCCCAATATCGAACGGTCCTTGCTTAGTACATTAGAATTAAAAGAATATTATCCGACTGAAATTTGACATGCTGAAACCGGCGAAGGGAGACAACCACAAAATAATTTATGTCTAATAAGTCCGTATAATTGTAAGCCTAAGTCACTTGCGTTTACGTACGTCAGTTTCGTTTGAAACTTAAAATTCTCTATTACAAGACGATTTTAAATGAGTTTAATGTAAAATTTTGTTTTAAAGATTTTAAGAGATTAAAAGTTTACTATAGTGAATTTGCGTCAAGAAAATTTGAATATTAAAACGTCAATCGAATTATAATACAAGATCTAACCAATAAGACTAATATGAGAAAATAAACGTTCGGTTTGAATGTTTCATCTCATGAGTTTTACAATAGCATTAATAGGTGTAAAATTCGTACAGATACAAATCATTCGTTGGCTTCAAAAGGAACTACTACAGTAGTTATAAGTTTTCAATTATCAATAAAATTCAAATTTAATGTAAAAACTGTAACTTGCCTAGCTTGTGTTAAAAGTGTCAACATACAATTTCCTTGCATTTAAAGGGGCACTAGATGTTAAATTCATGTTCACCGATTTTAATCAAATTTTCATATTTATTTAATAACAATGTAAAACATTTATCCAAACTATTAAAAGTCTAAAATAATCAATTTAACATGGCACGGGCATGCTAATACGTAGCTTCATTTCGTGTGTATTTTTGTCCCGACGCCATCTAACTAATTATCGAGTTAACTTCTAAAGTCATCCGATGACCATATAAGCGATGTAAATATAAATATAGATATAAATAAATTAAGAAACTCGTGTTGTTGGATTATTCTAGGTCTACTTAATTTCATATTATAGATGAAAAATGAATGTTTATTATTGTTTTTTTTACCATGTTTACCTGTGAAAGTATGTTTTATGTGGATCGTATCAGTCAATCAAATGGTTTACCTTTGTTTCGGTTTCAATGTTGACATTCTTTTTCTTTAAATAACTTTACACATACAATTCACGTGTTATCCATCTCAAGCTAAGGGGTTAAATTGAAGTTCACATGAATACGGATGCAATGAGGTCGTATTATTCACTTGCAAGTGAATAATTCATAATCAATGTTTTTTAGTTTATTTTGACAAAATTAAAGCATACGGACTGCTAAAAGCGAATTATTGTTTCACTTTCATAAATGATTGAGCAAAACAATTAATATATTAGATTTTTTATATATCTCGTAAATAGTGCCCCTTTAAAAGCGAACTGGTACGCGGAAGTTTGGTAATACTTAACATGTATTTACACTCTGTGTAAAAGGCAGACTTTGCTCTCCTATTTCGTTTTTATTATTTATTTATTTTTTTAATTTGACGAATCTTTCCACAGGACTTCTACAGTGATCCCAAATCATCAAGGGTTCATTTTATATAACTATTAGAATAAAATCGTACTGATTTAAATGCACCCATGCGTATGACCTATTTTGTTTATAACTTTTACCACCTTCTTGTATACAAGTATTCCTTTCTGACCAGGCCCACATATTGCTTTTCTTGCATGCTCAAGTTTTGTTCTTAAAGTTTTACCTTTAGGATGAAGAGTTGTATTATGTCAAATATGTTTTCCCGATTATATGTACTTATAAGTATACGAACGTTTTCTGGTTTTTTTTTCAAATATAATGTTGAATAATAAAAACCTTCGCGCTTAATAGTAAATGTAATTTGAAAAATGAACTTTAAAATGAAAAACATTTAATGCAAATGACACGTGAAAAGAAAAATGCGTAATATCTAATGCATGATGCAAAGATTTCACAAAACTATGGTAATGACCATACCCTAATTTTCCAAATACTCTGATGGACCATCACACATGCACAATTACTAAGTTTAAAGTATATTTTCAAATATATAGATAGACAAGACAAGACAATAAATTATTTGAGTCTCACCTCTTATAAAACATTTACATAATATTACAATTTCCAATACAAAACAAGAGCCACTCTAAAAAAAGTTAAGAGAGACTATAAAAAATGATATATACATTTATATATATATGTCGTGTACATTTTATTATTTTGTACATGTTACTACTTGTACAAATACTTTGTATGAGTAATTACTTGTATGATGCCATTATACAAGTTATTATCTGTAATTACTTGTGAGAAAAAGATAATAACTTGTACAACACAATATCTTTGAGTTGTATATGCTTCTACTTTGTTATATTGAAAAACTCCTTTCTTTGAGTTAGTAAGTCTGGATTGTTTTGTCAATTTTCGGGTATTGTTTTCTTTTATTCTGTTTTCTCGAATTATTTTGTGTTTCTTAATTTTTTCTTATAATACAGTGTATGTATTTTTGAAATCTATATTGTGTTTTTTTTTTTCTTTTCTTTATTTCAATTTCGTATTTTGTACTTAGTGTTGTGTTTTATTGGTTGTTGTATGGGATATAGAAGCACCTGGCCACGTCCACTCTGTGTAGTATTTCTTATTGTATCCTTTGATGAGTTAAGCCCTTTTTAACTGATTTTTATATTTCGTTCTTATGTTGTAATGTTACACCAGTTGCCCAGGAAAAGGGAGGGTTGGGTCAGGCTAACATGTTTAACCCTGCCACGTTATGTATGTACCTGTCCCAAGTCAGGAGCCTGTCATTCAATGGTTGTCGCTTGTCGATGTATTACATATTTTCCGTTCATTTTTGTAGATAAATAAGGCCGTTATATAGTTTTCTCGTTTGAATTGTTTTACATTTGCCATTTCGGGGCCCTTTTAAAGCTGACTATGCTGTATGGGCTTTGTTCGTTGTTGAAGGCTGTGTTTTTTTTTAATTCTGTGTCTTTGGGCTCTTGTGGAGAGTTGTCTCATTGGCAATTATATCACATCATCTGTTTTATATTAGTACTTTTTTTGAAATGTTAGAAAAATTAAGACACACGACGAACGCAGAGTAACAACATAACCTAGCATTAGACATTGAACAAATTTAGCATAACAGCTAGTTGCCACTTAAATAGTGACTACTAGTGCAAAAGTTGTTTTCAAAAATAAACCATGATAAAAAGTTGCATATGTAATATCATATATTGGTATTAAAGGTTTATACCTTAAACATGAAAATGGAAAGTGGAACCCTTACTAGAAACTATGAAAACTGCGATGATTTGAACTTTCCAATTGCCATCTTCCCAATTCTCAGCCAAATTAAAGTATTAACAAAAATACCGACCTATAAGACTGCAATGAATATGAAAGGGAAAGAAGTTCAAAAACTTGAAAAAATGAAATGCTTGAATATATCAACCAAATGAATTAAAAGTAAATATTTTTTAAGGAAGGTATGAAGTTCATGGAGATGTAAAAACGGTATTATGTATGTCTTGAAAACATGTACAACATAGCCTTGTTACAAAACATGGCATTTTGTAAGGCCATAATCTAGAAGCCAGTTTATTGAACCCATTGATTTTAGTTTTAAAATTTAATCTTGTCAGAGGATTAAATGCATTATGAGTAAAAGTGACGATTTTTGACTACTAGTAAACCTAATGAACTGTTTTTAATTGCTGAACTCTTTATTCGTTTCTTCATCAACATTGGTCAGTAAGCCTCCCCTTTCTCCTTATAATCCATATACGATTTTGCAATGTTATCTGCAGAAGTTACTATTTTATTTTCACAATACAATATCGGTATTTGATCTTCAATATGGCTATTATTATACGTCATCTTTTTCAAATGTACTTCGTAACATAAAATGTAATTTCCTTTTCGTGACCTGATACTTAATCATAACACTCATCGTGACATTTGGGGTTATACCATGACATATAAATAAATATTTTAGAAAGAGTTGTAAATTGATAAAAATCTGAAAACTTGTAAAACTAAACTGACACAATATAATACATAAGAACAATATGAAATTAAATATGAAATAAAATATCGCAGAGAAAAAGTTTTGGCCCAACAATGGCCAGTCAGTGTAAATCTGTTGTTTTTTTGCTTTTTTTATATAAAAATGCAATTACAGAATATTTTCATTAGTATTTTAAATCATTAATCTCGAAAGGTATAAATGAAATGTAATCCAAAATGTGTGAGTGTGAAACGGTTATTCCATAAAGGAAATGCAAGCACGGGAATATCGTATCAATTGGGAGATATATTCACCGTATGGAGGTGCTGCTGGAATATTGCTACTTAGAAATGGAAAGTTCACAATTGGAAAGCTGAAATCATCTCTTTTGTCGTAAAGTTTCAGAATTTTTTTTTGTTTGAATCAGAGTGATCCTTGAGAAAGTAGGAAGCTTTGACATCAACTTTTTGGAATTTTGGATCCTCAATGCTCTTCGACTTTGTACTTGTTTGGCTTTATAAATATTTCGATATGAGCGTCACTGATGAGTCTTATGTTGACGAAACGCGCGTCTGGCGTACTAACTTATAATCCTGGTACCTTTGATAGCTAATTGACAAAGTAATCGATGAGTAACACACTTTACATTCAGACTGTTATAATTCTGGTACCTTTGATAACTATTTAAATGATTTGTTTAAATTTCGTGAATTATCATGATGGTTTGACATACATTTTGTAGTTATAGATGAGTTATATATTTTGTTTTTTGTCCATGGATTTATGAGTTTTGAACAGCGGTATACTACTGTTGCCTTTATTTATCAAACACTTTAACCTCCGACTGAATCTGGATGTTTATTTGTAGAAAAAGATTAAGTCTTTTATTAGTTATCTACGGAGAAATGGGAAAACATATTTCAATTTTTGGATCCAGATGATATATTGCTGGCAAAACAAGCTTCTGTTCAAATGACATAAACATTCATTGTAGGTTTGACACAGTTATTTATGTCTAAGCAAAGACAATACCTACAATAACCTTTATTCAGATACCTGATTCGTAATTGCCTATGAGCATCACTATAATAAACCAAATTTAGCCTCATTGAAGATTAAATACCGGATATTCTAGCGTGAAAAAGGACGTTTATGGAATATTAGGGAAAGTGGGGGAGGGGTGAGGCTTACTGACTAACTAATGTTGATGAAAAAACGAATTTAGAGTTCAACAAAGGGAGCGTTGTCAGCAGTCAATCTCCATTTCAAAACTCAAAACTGGACTTAGACACTTCAAACGTTTCATTAGGTCACTAAGGCTATTAGTTGCTTGAAAATTATCAGTGAAAGTGGACGAGCCTGGAAAGATATTGGAAAGTATCATATTTTCCCGGAACTGATTTTCAATGCTTCAGAAGAAGACTGAAATTGATGGGTGGTAAGTTAGAGCCCATGGAGTTATGATATGGTTTTTTTAAAAACAAAAATGACCTCCTTCAGATTTTGCATCTAGTCTTATGTTTGTAGACCTGCTTGTTCAGCGGGTTTCGAGTTAACTCAATCTTGTGTTTGGATTGTTTCATTGTTGCAACATATTAGCTCGACTTTAAATGTCCATTTTTACGTAATGTTTCTGATAAAGCGAGGAGGATTGCAAATTTTGAAAGAAGTGTACTTCTGAAGATCAAAAGAATTTGCATATAGGTTTGTAGGAATCATACCATCTAGTTTGGAGACAACAGTATCAATTAATTGATATTTGCTGCTGGACATTAAGCAACCAACACTAATTAAAAACAGTTCATTAGGTTTACTAAAGTCAAAAATCCTCACTTTCACTCATAATGCATTTACTCTTCTGACAAGATTAAATTTTAAAACTAATATCAATGGGTTCAATAGACTGGTTTCAAGATTATGGCACTAAAAAATGCCAAATTACAAGGCTATGTTGTACATGTTTTCAAGACACACATAATATTAGATGTCTTCATCTGACGAAAACCTTTTGTACGACTTATTTTTACATATCCATGAACTTCATACCTTCCTTAATTTTTTTTTACTTTTAATTCATTTGGTTGATATATTCAAGCATTTCATTATTTCAAGTTTTATGAACTGCCTTCCTTTTATAATTTTTACTTGGAGTTCGGTATTTTTGTTAATACTTTAGTTTGGCTGAGAATTGGGAAGTTGGCAATTGGGAGGTTCAAATCATCGCAGTTGTCATAGTTTCTAGTAAGGGTTCTGCTTTTCCTTTTTGCAAAATTCAGATTTCTAAAAATGTAAACCTATCATATCCCTCTGGTATCTTTCTCCTCTCTTTCATATTTTGCGTCCGTAAAAATATTACATTATCCCATATATTAGTTGGCTTTTGCCTGTTTTGCTATAAAAGTACATATGTATATGTCATGATACACCTCTAACTGTTCACGTTGTATGTTTTGTTTAGGTATCAAGTCACGAAAAGGAAATTATTGTTCATGTGACGAAGTACATTTGAAAAAAATTATAAATTATATAATTTTCTAGGAACCAGAACATTAATTATTCAAAGAAAATCTTAAGATTACAAAACGGAATAAACAACTTGAATGGTAGTTATATAATATGATGAAATTATCTGGTTATACCCATAAGAAAGTTTATTATGAATTACAATATACGTTGAACCACAAACGTCAAAATCAATCGCGTAGTGGAATTAACTATTTGTGGATTCTTATAAATTCTATTTATAACTTTTGGACTAGTTTAAATCTCGGTCTATTTCTGAAATTTATTCTTACATACTTTTGATTTTTTAACCCTGTATGCTAACATTGTCTATTTTTTTAACCCTGTATGCTAACATTGCCTAGGTAAATGTAAAATTGTTTGTATGCACATTGAACGACAAATCTATGTGACGTATACAATTTTCTGACGTCAGACACACAAATCATGAATGTGTTTGTAGATGGATGTTTTTGTGTTCTGTTAAATTGTTCCTTTTGGAATTGTTATACGATGATGACTGATGTACCCATATTTTTACTATTTCATTTACCGTGTCTGTTTAGTAAACGCATCAATGTAAATATAACGGAATTTGATGAGACTGTCATCAAAGTGAGAGGGTTAGCGCTATAAAACAAGGTTTACTCCACCATTTTCTACATTTGAAAATTCCTGTACCAAGTGAGGAACATGACAGTTCTTGTCCATTCGTTTTGATGCGTTTTGTTATTTGATTTTGCCATGTGATTATGGACTTTCCGAATTGATTTTCCTCTGAGTTCAGTATTTTTGTGATTTTACTTTTTAAAAACAGTACTAAACATGGTAAGCTTGAAATGTGTCGACTATATCAGTAAGTACACACTTCACTAATATTATATCATTGGTATATGTATAAAACTAAAGATCAATATTTTAAATCAAATAAAAAACAGATATAACAAAGCTCTGTTCATTACCGGTTGATAGGTTAAATAAAATTTTGGAGGATAGCAACACAATTTCATATAACAGTCCAAAGTATGAAATAGTTCAAATTATTATGGCATATTGTTATTCTTAACTATTTTCAAAAATTGATCGCCCTGAAGATCATAAAAAACATTTTATTAAAATAAAGTATGTCAATAAAGGTTTTGATTTTGTAAATATTGCCGGTATATTTAACGACCATTCTGTTTGACAATACTGAGCTACTCTTATTTGTTATATTTACAAGAAATCTACCCGGACATTTGTGTTATAATATAACCAATTGTGTAAAGATGCTAATATCAGTGAAAATACACCTACTTCATGTAATTGTAGTAATTCCGCATACATTTATGGACCCATTTCCCATGTTATAACAGGAGATCTTAACATAGTTCAAGACCGAGAGTTAAAATCATTCCTCAGTAAAGGACCTAAATATCGTCCCCCGTCAGTTATTAATTGGAATGAGTGTCGTAATATCATCCACGACTCACTCCGTACTTACTGTTTGAAATGGATAGAACGGGAAAAGGCTGACAAAAAATCTTTGGACTCTTTCTGTAATTCAGTAATGAATATAGTTGATATACGTATTCAACATTTTAAAGAACATTTTGTTATTAACAATAACCACAATAAACCTATTTCTCGTATCAAACATAAACTAAAAGAACTAGCCAAGGAATTTGTTTTTGTCCCGGCCGATAAAGCTGCTAATAATATTACTATTGTTTGACGTAAATTTTACATTGAGGTTCTGAAAAAAGAAATTACCAATTCACCAACATTCCAACTGACTCCATTTTCAGAAATCGACATCTGTAACAAACATAAACTTGTAGCTACCGCTTTACAAGCAGAACCGAATACAATGAAAGTTTCTACTATGTATTGGCTTCCGAAGCTACACAAAACACCTTACAAATATAGATTTATTTCGTCTTCAAGCCATTGTTCCACTACTAAATTGTCTATTCTTCTTACCAGTACACTTGGTACAATCAAAAACCTGATAATAAATTGTTCAAATAAGGCCTTCGAAAATAGTGGAATTAATTACTTTTGGAGTGTCAAGAACTCGTTGGAAGTACTTGATAAATTGCATGCTTATATTGGTGATTTTGAATCTGTTCAAAGTTTTGATTTTCCTACCCTGTATACCACATTGCCTCACATTCTCATTAAGAAAAAAAATCACCCACCTAATTAAATGGTCATTTAAAAAGTCAGAATGTGAATATATATGTTCAAACTCTTTTAGGTCATTTTTTAGTTTCAATAAACAAAAAAACTATGTCAATTGGACATGCTTTGATACTATATATGCCCTTGAATTTTTACTAGATAACATTTTTGTTCGCTTTGGAGATTCCGTATTTCGTCAGGTTATTGGAATTCCAATAGGGACTTACTGTGCACCACTTATTGCGGACCTGTTTTTGTATTGCTATGAGTTACAATTTATGACAAAAATCAGCAAAGACCCATCGAAACAACATCTCATAAACAAATTTAATAATACTTTTAGATATTTGGATGACATTTTGGCTCTCAATAATGACGACTTCAGTATGTACACTAAAGAAATTTATCCTGTTGAACTTATTTTAAATAAAGCTAATACTAACAATGACCACTGCCCTTTCCTTGATCTTGATATCTATATCACTAACGGAAAGCTTAATACTAAAATTTATGATAAAAGAGATGATTTTTCATTTCCTATCGTTAATTATCCATTTTTAGATGGTGACGTTCCATTGTCACCATCTTACGGTGTTTATATATCTCAACTTGTACGATTCGCTCGTGTATGTAACAATGTTTTAGATTTTAACGAGAGAAATTTATGTATTACTGAAAAATTATTACACCAGGGTTTTCGATATCACAAACTAGTCAAAACATTTACTAAATTTTATCATCGGTATAAGGACATCATTCGTAAATATAGCTCAACATGCAGACTTCTTATACGTTCAGGTATTTCACATCCAATTTTTTATGGAAATATTCTTTATAAAGCACAAAAATGTCAGTATTCACTTCAGAAACTAACAAAACCTTTAAATAGACTTATCAAGAAGGGATATAGTTACGATACTGTTGTCAAGTCACTAAAGATTGCTTATTTTGGCGTTAATTTTGATTCACTTATAGAGTCTTTGCATCGGAACTAAACACATTTATTAAAAAAACAGTTGTTGGCATGACACGGGTTATATTCTTCTCATATATGTTATGATAGTATGATACTAACCCCTAACGGGAAGGATTGTGCCTGATATTCATATGATGAAATCATAATCTTTCAATCAGTTTAATTGAAGTTTGGAGCTGGCATGTCAGTTAACTGCTAGTAGTCTGTTGTTAGTTGTGTTTTATTGTCATTTTGTTTATTTTCTTTGGTTACATCTTCTGACATGAGACTCGGACTTCTCTTGAATTGAATTTTTAAATGTGCGTATTGTTATGCATTTACTTTTCTACATTGGCTAGAGGTATAGGGGGAGGGTTGAGATCTCCTAAACATGTTTAACCCCGCCGCATTTTTGCGCCTGTCCCAAGTCAGGAGCCTCTGACCTTTGTTAGTCATGTATTTTTTTAATCTTAGTTTCTTGTGTACAATTCGGAAATTAGTATGGCGTTCATTATCACTGAACTAGTATATATTTGTTTAGGGGCCAGCTGAAGGACGCCTCCGGGTGCGGGAATGTCTCGCTTCATTGAAGACCTATTGGTGACCTTCTGCTGTTGTTTTTTCTATGGTCGGGTTGTTGTCTCTTTGACACATTCCCCATTTCCACTCTCAATTTTATAACAATTGTCGTCTGTGCAACATAAATCAAAGGACATTTTAGTTATCAGAATAAAGAACCATTGAAGATTTTCCATGTATAAGTATGCTGCTGCCTATAACGAATATTTTCGCTGCCCAATTCTTTCCATTTTTACCCTCAATCATATGAGCTTTGATGTGATTCAATACGGGTTATGTTATGCAAATTGAAAATGATGTATTCTAGAATATGTTTTTATTCTTTCAGAATAAACTGCGATACAAATTCGAATTCATCAAGAATGTGTAGAGTATTATTGTTATTTAGTTTAGTCGTATGTGCTTGTTATGCCACGTTTCCAAGACTTGTTGGCAGAACTTTAAGAGTGTCAAATGGTGGACGCTGGGGTAAATGGCAAGCACCAAGTTTTTGTCCAGATGGACAATTTGCCAGTGGTTATAAGTTAAAGGTATGATATAATGTTTTACAGAGCTGTTTCAAAAGAGCTAAATATTTGTTCATTCTGATGTTTCCTCGTCTTATTATGCCCAACCTACGATAGAAGAGGGGAATTATGTTTTCTGATCTGTGCGTCCGTCCGTCTGTTCGTTCATCCCTCCGTTCGTCCGTTCGCCCCGCTTCAGGTTAAAGTTTTTGGTCAAGGTAGTTTTTAATGAAGCTGAAATCCAATCGACTTGAAACTTAGTACACATGTATCTTATGATATAATCTTTCTAATTTAAATGACAAATTAGACTTTAGACCCCAATTTCGGGGTCCACTGAACATAGAAAATGAAAGTGCAAGTTTCAGGTTAAAGTTTTTGGTCAAGGTAGTTTTTAATGAAGCTGAAGTCCAATCGACTTGAAACTTAGTACACATGTTGCTTATGACATAATCTTTCATATTTTAAAGCCAAGCAGACTTTAGACCCCAATTTCACGGTCCACTGAACATAGAAAATGAAAGTGTAAGTTTCAGGTTAAAGTTTTTGGTCAAGGTAGTTTTTGATGAAGTTGAAGTCCAATCAACTTGAAACTTAGTACACATGTTTCCTATAATATGATCTTTCTAATTTTGATTCCAAATTATATTTTTTACCCAATTTCACGGTCCATTAAACATTGAAAATGATAGTGCGAGTGGGGCATTCGTGTACTTTGGACACATTCTTGTTTTATTTATTAGTTTCTTGTCATACTTGAGAAAACTTTATGATACGAAAAGATGAACAATTTAACAAAAAGAAATTATTTTTCATGAAACGTACAAAATGGCTTGATTTAGTTTGATACTTTGCTGATTTTTAATAGTTTGTAAGGTTTAACTAGCTATTCAACAAAGTTCAATATCTCGTTTTCTTTGTAAAATTCCTGTTCCAAGTCAGCAATATGACAGCTGTTTATAATTTATTTCACCGATTGATAGCGTTGATGTTTACAGTTTTTATTGACTACCCCTTTTTGACTTTTTGTTTTATTTCTTTAGAGCACCACTGAGGAATGAAATCGGCGTCTTCATTTTACAATGTAGATATCTTTAACGAGAACCGCAAGATACTGAAGAGATATTCAACTCATTAGTCAAAAACAAACTGATAATGTCATGGCAATATAAAAAAACACCGATCAAACTTCAAACAACAGTATACAAAACCAGGGCAAGCAGATATGCCTCATATGTGGCACTCGTCGTGTTCATGATAAAATGTTACTTAAACCTTTGTGAACTCGGTAGGTTATGGTGTAAAAAAGACGAACTTCTTGGTGCTTTAGAAATGATCATATAATGTGTCAGTTATATTGTGTCAATTATAGATGATTCACCGCCGGGCGTATCAGCAAAGGTGATTTCAATTAATTCTTTACATCTCTTACAGTCAAAATAAGCATACGGCTGCAGACATTTATGATGTACTTATATTTACTAATGATGGTTAAAAAAAGAAATAATATCAGTTTTGTCAACACAGATGATAAACCATTCAAAATTTCAGACAGGAGACCAGTACTAGTATATCTATTCTCTGTTGCACCACTGAATAACTCAAAAGCAGTAATTCTCAGATTCTCAGACAATAACGAGTCACATGCTCGATTATAATCTTGGGAAAAACTGTAAAATAATATCATCATCACAATCATAAAAAAACTAAGTAAAAATATTATGGATATCTATAACAATAATTAAAATAATAACATTAATAAGAATAAAAATAAATTGCAATGTTGAAACAGATTGAACCAGTACAAGGTTTCCTTCCCTGGCAGGACGATACTTATTTGAATGGTATAGAATTGGTGTGTGGTACCAGATATAATACTTCCGGGAACGGATATAACGTATCATCTGGGTATGGCCGTTTGGGAAATTGGAAAGGATTGATAACATGTGGAAGTGCAGGAAAATTCTTAACCGCCTTCTCTCTCCAAGTTCAAAGTAACCAGGTATTTATTCCAAAAAATAAAGAAACATTATAGCAATTCTTTCGAACAACATTATAAGCTTCGATAAAAAGAAATTGAAAGAAACACTCTTTTTTTTTTCTTTTTTTTTTAAATATTTCACAAATGACACAAAGAAGAACGATGAAGAGAAAAAGTAAGTCATAGAAGAAAAAAAACAATCGGCAGAAAGATAAACATCACATAATAAAACACTACCTAGATGACAAAAGACATTGACAAGTGTCTGAAGGAACTTTAATGGAACGCAAATGTGTCTCTAAAAATCAAAATACAATGAATCTATCGTAAGAATAGAGCTTTTTAAAAAAAGTAGTGAGCTTGTTATTTTAGTAAATAAGATGCATAAAGCATTTAAAAAATTGATTTCTGTCAAAACTGATTGCACTGCTTTAGCCCCTTCCAGTCGTTTTTTACCTTTATAATAACATTACATATGCCGTGGTTAATAGTTAAGAAATAATGCATGGCAGCCGTAGATTTGTTTTCATTTAACAATGGGTTAGGCATTGATATTCGATTATTTTACCCTGAGCGTTATTTCGATTCTGATAGGACAAATACGATAATTTGGCTAACCGTGAAAGACATATACATACGATACTGTTTTTGGCTGTTCTTTTCTACCTAATTTTGATAATTTTAGTAATATTTTATAAATCGATCATTTTTTTTTATCGTATTTTTCACTTATACATTTTTTCCATTGTAGTTTTATTCGTTCTGAAATTCGTTTTAAAACACTCAATATTCACTTTTGATTTTTTGTTTACAGAAACATACTTGTGATTTCACCATGTTTAGTTGACATGCCAAGACAACAACATCATTTCACGGAATTTTTGTTTTATGAAATTTTTCCATGAGAATTAAGTAAAAATGGATTGATTTGTTTATTTTGCTGTAGAACAGAGATAAATGTATTGTATCTGAATCTTGGTCTACTTAAACTGGGGGTTTTGATGTCGAAAGTTGAGAATATCTGGTAATAAAATAAGTTGTTCGTAACGCAGAACAGCCGTTTTTTGTGTATTACTGCGTATGCGCTAAATGTAGATATATTGTGATTATACTGGTTGACGAGGATAGGTTATAATGTACAGATAACAGATGTAACAAAGACGAAATATCTTTTAAAAGATAATGCATTAGGGAATTCAGAGGGAGGCTACTGATGATTAGCTTTCCATTCAGGTATTTTCTTGGTTGAAATCAAGTTAACTGGATTTCAGCGGAAAATCTTCATCGATCAAAGGTTGAATCTCCAAATTCTAGCTTCTCTTATTTTATAAGTTACTTAAGTTGACTAGGATGTAAATCCTTTATTTTTCTAAGTTCTTTGTATTGTAGTTTTATGTTTGCAAAAGGTATAGTTTCATTTGAACTTAGTTAAAAGAGGATCGACGCTGCCACCCCTTTTTACTTTGCGCATGTAAACTGAATTATTGTCAAGAAAAAACAATATTAAAAAACTGTAAGAGGGGCTTACTTTTAAACCGGTTAGGGAAACAGTTAACGTGTTATCTGCTGCCAAAGTAAATGTCCCGCCCCATTTATTTTGGAAGAGAGAGGATGTGACATGCGGACGATATAATATGAGTTTGAACAATTTATTTTACAAATATATTCACTAATAACCGTGTATGTATTTTGGTCATTTTACCATTATTTACAGTCTTATTTTCGTTTACTCAGCACGTCCAGACTTTTTATTTCATAATGTTTGCTCAATGTAATAACATTATGATATAAGTTCACCGATAGAATTTGCACGGGCTTAGTTCGTTTGTGTGTGTGTGTTGCATTGTCGTCGTGTTTTTGTTTCTGTTGTTTCGTTGTCTTCCTTTTATAGTTGATGTGTTCCAATCAGTTTAAGTTTGTAACCAGGATTTGTTTCCTCTCAAACTATTTATGACTTTCGAACAACTGTATACTTCTGTTGCATTTATTAATCCAGAACTATTTTAGAGGATACATTGATTTTATATCAAGTCTTAAAAAAGATCATTTTCTATACAATTGGAAAAGTCCAGGCAAATGATTTCTTCACATAATAATAAAAGTTTGATTTACACAGTATGCAAGCTAGAAATGCTACATGATTATCAAGCACATTAGTGTACATAATCAGCTCACTGACGCAGAGGTGTTTTTACAGGTGTATTCGGAAGAGGCTTGAATTTATTTGAAGTCGAATGTTGAAGTAACCAATGACAAAGATCGTTACTTTACGAGTTGATCTTGTAAAGTTTGTTTCGTTGAATTTTTTATTGGGCCTTTTGCTTAACTTGGATAAAGTCTAGTGTAACTAAAAATACATTTGAATAAATTAAAAAACAAAGTATTATGGTACTAGTAAGGTACAATTGTATGCCTTAAGATTATGGACTTTTCTGTACCGACCTTTTTTACTTCTTTAAAGTTCAAAGCGTTAATTTAGAAATATTATAGTAAGAATACATGTATTGATATTTTAAGTGCTAAACATTTTAACACTTTTTTCAGGGAAATGGAGATGACACTGCAGCCAACTCTGTAAAATTTCAGTGTCGAAATTTAAACAGTGTAAGCCGTTCTCACAGCATTGGTGATCACGGTTTTTGGGGTAGTTACGGTGCTTGGAGTTTGTCATGTGCAAAAGGAAGTGCTATCTGTGGGCTGAGAACTAAACTACAGAGACCCCAAGGAGGCTTCAGTGATGACACAGCTTTAAATAATGTTGAGTTCTATTGTTGTGGAAGTGATTAACATTTATTTTTACACTATGCTTAAAATTTACTTATTGTTACCGGCTGCAAGTATAAAAAGTTTTACTTGAACTACAACAGTTTTGTAAGTGATTAACATTTATTTGTACACTTTGCTTAAAAGATACTCATTGTAACCGGCTGCAAATATAAAAAAGTTACTTGAACTGCAACAGTTTTGTAAAGTATTTTTTGAACAAGAAATTTTTTTTAATTTTTTCTTTCTAATTTCGGAGCCCATTTTTTAAATTCCTATCTTAGTTTATAACTGTATTATTCTGATATTCAAATCTCATTATTCAATTACAATCATTTTGACAAACAAAGGCAAAGGGTATTATCTACGCTAAGAGCAAGACCGGCTACGTCTACTTGATTAACTTAAAAAGGAGAAAAACCGGCTGCGTCGATTTGATAAACCAAACAATGCTATTGAATAGAGGAGTTACATTCATTTTGATGTCTTACCCTCGGTTTTGTTTTATTACCTGGATTTTGTTTTTGTTTATTCGAATTTGGACTATTGACAAGCGGTATATTACTGTTGCCTTTATTTCATTTGTTGAAAGAAGTCTCCATCAGTTGACATTTAAGTGAATTGTTTATGCGAAAAGTGCCATTAAATTAGAATTAGGATAGAATTGAGGATAAGGCTTGTAATACTGATTTAACATTTTTTTCTTCTTTTTTTTTTAACAACATAATAATTTTATTCATCAAATATTGCTTGTTACAAAAACTATCAAGATTCCAAGCTTTTCTTGATGTACCCTGTTACACTCCACTGACTATCCAGGGAATAATCAGCTGATTAGATATACATTTATACATTTTATTAGCTATATAGGTACAGTTACTGTAAAATAACATTACTATAAAACATTTGTTAATAACAATGAAAGTTACAATATCTATTAATATAAAAATGTGGTCGTAACTAGATAATTAGTTTTATTATCAAACTTTGTCGGTGTTTCTTCTTAATCAAACTGTAAACCAAATACATCGTATACTAGTAGATGTAGTTGACCCAAACTAAAATCTAATAAATGAACTGGGTGATTAATAATCTTTACCATAACACACAAATACAAAGGGGAAAAAACATGAATTTACAACTACAAATTCACAGTCAGCAAAACAGTCATAGTCGGGAACAAATGCGAGATTCCTGTTTTCCCATGTGAATTCCATTTTCTGTTGTGTGGTTTTTCAAATAATGGTTTTCATTACCTTAGATGTTTTGGGCAAAACTTTTAGGAATTTTGGTCCTCAATGCTCTTCAACTTCGTACTTTATTTGGCCTTTTCCACTTTTGGGGATTCGAGCGTCACTGATGAGTTTTTGTAGACAAAACGCGCGTCTTGCATAAATATTTTGCATATATAAAAAGTGTACAAAATTTTATTCTGGTATCTAAGATGAGTTTATTTATGCAAAAACTAATCCAAGTAAATTATGATTTAGAACGGCTGACATGGACAATGCAACATTTTGTAGTTTGAATCACGAATCGGTTTACCGAAACGATGTGCCGGAGTTTTAAATGTATTGCCGATTATTATACTTTGGCTGAGTGTGAACTAGTATGGCGAGTGGTTCATACATAGTAGGAGACAATAATTTTCGACTCATCCGATTGATGACGTTTTTGAGTTAATACGATTCACTCAGCTTTTTGTTCCCTTGATTTGTCTCTTTCTTATCGATTTCAATATCTAATTATCGATTTCAATATCTAATTATCGGTAGAATTTTTGCTGTGTTAAGACTAATTGGTGGCCTCAGACTGTTTTCTGCTCTTTGGTTAGGTTGTTATCCCTTCAGTTGACACATTCCCCGTTTCCATTCTCAATTTTATTCTTTCGCTTTAATTTTCTCTGTTAATAGTTTACCGTTCTTTAGTAACGTTGACCTTAGAATATTTTTCTATTCTGATTAAAAAGTGGTATTAACGATAGTTCACATCTAGGTGTGAATTTAAAGTGAATAGAAATCATATCTTTTTTTATTAGATCAAGGTTCTATGAAAAAATGTTTGTAGAAATATGGTCAATGTGGAAATTTTAACCCTAACCCAAAAAGAGAAAGACAATTCAATAGAAGGAAAAGATATATTAATCTAATATTGGTATAACTTTCAAAAAGTTGTCTGATAAGAAAGATTTTAAATCTTTCATTGTAACTTTAAATTCAAAATCAAACTTAAGGTTTGTTTACAAAGTTAAAAATACATATTCTAAAATAGATCTCAAACGTATGACAGATAATCTATTCCGTTACGTCAATAAACAATAAACCAGATTGCTTATTACAATTTTGTTTTGTCACTGTAAGTGATCATGATGTAATTGCGTATAAGCAAAAGTAGCTTTAAAAGTAGGAACTCAGTACAAAACCTCTTAAAAGTATAAGAGAAATCACACAAAAGTAAAGATGAAAATATAAAATTTATTAAGATATGGATACTATAAAATTTGCATTACTGTTTTTGCATAAGATGTTGTAGAATCGCTGGTAAAGTCTATCGGAATGACTTAAAAATTTAGTTATTCAAAATATAAACCATATTTGACAGTAGCTAATCTCTCACTAAATAGTTCAAAGTTTGGTTACTATGTTGATCACATTGATCTCATCTCACTTGAGATAAAGGATATAACAGTTACAATTATTTCTGGCTAACCTGTAAAATGGCAATGAGAGTCGGTTGAAAACAAGCTTTACGCGACAAACGAGATGATTTCAGCTTCCCAATTGTGAACTTTCTATTTCTATAAGGCAACATTCCAGTAGAGCCAGCATACAGAATATTTATTTCTTAATTGATACGATATACCTCGGTTTGTATTTCATGTCATGATTTCCTTAATAGAGGGTTGCTGCTCAAATGGATGCTATTAAACCAAGAGTTCCAACTGGTGAAGTTGAAATCATCACTTCATACATTTTACGGACACTATCACGAAGTTGTTGAACGCTATGGAATATCCGTTTCACAGATGAATGTTTGTTGATATTGATGAATTTAGCCTCACTATAGGCAGGCAAGGGGCGAATAACATTGTAATGTATTGCATTACGTTACAATTACGTTGAAAAAACCATGCATTAGATTACAATTACATGTATTTATCAAAGTAACGCATTACATTACGATTACTTTTGCAAAGTAATGCTTTGAATTACACATTTCATTGGTAAATATTTTGTCAAGTGGAAATAAAAGTCAAACATTTTGAAAACAATATGAGGTCACAAATAATTATCGCATCTGCTGTAAATGTTCCATGAATTAAGTTGTAGTCTCCGTATACATGTAAAAAGTTTATTCAATATGTGATACGAATATTACATTTTTTTAAAATATCATAAGTGTTTCAAAGATTTTTTTCTTCATGCGAATTCTACATTTTCAGGTATACATCTCTGTGTTTTTTCTAATAGAAATGAAGTTTAATACGTATTTTAATTTAATGTTACTTTTACTTTTTAAAATGTACATTTGTTGTTTTTTTTTTAATTTCAATCAATATTTTTACTCAATCTTTTTCTTCTTAATTATATAATAAACAAAGAGCTAAATGACTAAGTGTCAAAATGGTGAAAGGATTGATTGTAAAACAAACTAATTACTGTTTTATGACAATGTTTAATTATCTGTTATTTAATCATAAGAAAGTATCCATTGATCTTTTGACAACAATCAAATACAGTAAAGCTTTTCAAATATCAAACTTTTTATATAGGAAAATAAATGATATTGTATGAAATAAAATGAATTTAAAAACTCTATGATATACAGGATTTTGTTATTCATTGAAAGTTACAATGTGGTAATTCTAGATAGTATTTTTATCTTTTTTTAAAGTTCTACTTGGGCCAAAGTTTAATCTCCAAATTTCCTCTAGTGATTTATGTAAAGGGTGAAATATGAATAGATGTTAAACATGTAACTCTCCAACAATATATTAAAGATATATAGTATGTACAACAAATAATGCCATATATAATAAACTCATCATAGATACCAAGACTAAATTTTATATATACGCCAGACGCGCGTTTCGTCTACAAAAGACTCATCAGTGACGCTGGAATCCAAAAAAGTTAAAAAGGACGAATAATGTACGAAGTTGAAGAGCATTGAGGACCAAAATACCTAAAACTTTTGACAAATACAGCTAAGGTAATCTATGCCTGAGGTAGAAAAGCCTTAGTATTTAAAAAAAATCAAACTTTTGTAATTGGGTAATATTTTGAAAAGCTTCATTGTTGGAAAATTTGGAATAATGCTATGGTGTTTTTAAAAAGTCAAACATACATATTCAAAAGTAAATTCAAAATTTAAAAAAGGTAATGGATAAAAAAAAAAAAAAAAAGGCGACAATAGTATACCGATGTGTTATAGTCATAATTCAATTCATCAACAATAGATCCTGGTAACAAACTAAAACCGAGAAGAAAGCAACGGCTATCTTTCTGTTTCGTTAATACCCAACCAATATACTGGCTTATTGGAATTGATTTGCAGTTGATTAAGTATGAAAATATACCATCTTATCCTCTAACAACAGAATGGAAATAAGTACAAAATCATTGTATCCCCCGCTCCAAAAAAAATGAATAACATTCAATTATGTATACAAATATCTCATGGAGCTGAAATTCGTCTGTAACTTCAGTTTGAATTTAGTTAACGAGAAAGCGTGACAGGTCAAACATATTGCAATGACCAAATATCAAAATACAAACCCTATAAACAGAAGCTAACTAGTTCCGAGTCTTAATTCTTAAACATAAATAAAAGCCATAGACAAATAAAATACCATAAAAAGTCATATAATTTTATTCGTATTATTTGTATATTGTAAATAAGTGCCTCGTTAAATGTTAGCGTATCTAGGCGTTTTATTCTTTTTATAGTTATGAATAATTTGGTTCTACTCTTCAAAGTTGAGAACGTTTTAATTGTTATTCGACACCTCTGCTGCTACAGAAAAATACTAAATGAAAATATCCACAGAAAAAAAAACCAAATACATTGTTACCATGAAAAATGTTTTAGAATCCGGACAGTTGAATATAAGAGGGATGAAAGATACAAAAGGGACAGTCAAACTCATAAATTCATGACTCATGTATCCTCATAAACTCATGAATCATTTATCCTCATAAACTCATGAATAATTTATCCTCGAACAAAAATTATTTTGGCAGGTTAATCAACAACTAATATGCTGGAATACCTCTTTAGTATCCTCCACTTTTCTTTTTTTTCCGGTTGATTTTCAAAAAGTAAAGGTTCTACTTAATAAAGTCAGTATCTCGACAACGGGCACACTGACCCATATTTATTTTTTTTGCTTTATTTGTTTCGTTATTTAAATACTAAAAGCTTGTTATTTTGAAACAGAGTAGTGAACATCCTTAAATCAGTTAGGGAAACAGGTAACGTGTTATCTGTTACCAAACTATGTATCTCGCTCCATTTATTTTGGAAGAGAGAGGATGTGACTTGCGGACGATTTAATATGAGTTTGAACAATTTATTGTACAAATATATTTACTTATAACCGTGTATGTATTTTGGTCATATTACCATTATTTACGGTCATATTTTCGTTTCCTCAACACGTCGATACTTTTTATTTCATAATGTTTGCTAAATGTAATAGTATTATGATGTAAGTTCACAGATAGAATTTGCTCGGGCGTAGTTCGTTTATGTGTGTGTTGCATTGTCGTTGTGTTTTTTGTTGCACTCCATTGTTTCTGTTGTTTCGTTGTTTTCCTTTTATAGTTGATGTGTTCCCCTCGGTTTTAATTTTGTAATCCAGATTTGTTTTCTCTCAATCTGTTTATGACTTTCGAACAGTTTATACTGTTGCCTTTATTAATCCAGAACTATTTTAGAGAATAAATTGATTATACAGCAAGCCTTAAAAAATTAAGATCCTTTTCTATACAATTGGAAAATTCAAGACAAAGGATTTCTTCACATCATGATATAAATTTGATTTACACAGTATGCAAGCTAGAACTGCTTCAGCATGATCAAGCAAAATCGTGTACACAATCAGTCCACTGACGCAGAAGTATTTTCTTTTTTTACAGAAGTACTCAGAAGAGGCATGCATTTATTTGAAGTCGAATGTAACCAATGACAAAGATCGTTACGCTAATTAATTACTTGAACTACAACAGTTTTGTAAAGTTTGTTTGGCTGAATTTTTTGTTGGGCCTTTCGCTAAACTTTGATAAAGTCTAATGTAGCTAAAAATACATTAAAATAAATTAAAAAACAATGTATTATGGTACCAGTAAGGTACAATTGTATGCCTTTAGATCATGGACTGTTTTGTACCAACTTTTTTACTTCTTTTAATTTCAAAGCGCTAATTTGAAAATATTATAGTAAGAATACATTGTATCAATATTTCAAGGACTAAACATTTTAACACTTTTTTCAGGGAAATGGAGATGACACTGCAGCCAACTATGTAAAATTTGAGTGTCGAAATCTAAACAGTGTAAGCCGTTCTCACATCATTGGTGATGACGGTTTTTGGGGTAGTTATGGTGCTTTTAGTTGGTCATGTGCAAAAGGAAGTGCTATCCGTGGGCTGAGAACGAAACTGGAGATACCTCAAGGCAACGGGGATGACACAGCTTTAAATGATGTTGAGTTCTATTGTTGTGGAAGTGATTAACATTTATGTGTACACTATGCTTAAAATTTACTTATTGTAACCGGCTGCAAATATAAAAAGTTTTACTTGAACTACAACAGTTTTGTGAAGTATTTTTTTAACAAGAAATTTTTATATATTTATTTTGAGATTTTTTTCTAATTTCAGAGCTCATTTTCCTATTTCCTATCTCCATTTAGGCAACTGTATTATTCTGATGTTCAAATCTCATTATTCAATTACAACCATTTTGACAAACAAAGACAAAGGGTATTAACAACGCTAAGAGCAAGACCGGCTGCGTCTACTTGATTAACTTAAAAAGGAGAAAAACCGGCTGCGTCGATTTGATAAACCACAAAAAATGCTATTGAATAGAGAAGTAACATTCATTTTGATGTTTTTCCTGGGTTTAAGTTTGTTACATGGATTTGTTTTTGTTTAATCGAATGTTGACTATTAAACAGCGGTATATTACTGTTGCCGATTTCATTTGTTGAAAGATGAAAACTGCATTTGCGAAATGTACATTTCAGTTCATTAAATAAAAAAAATCATTGGTCAATTAAACTTACAGAAAATCTGCCGAAATTTAAATTAATTCACACATTATCAAAAAACTAATGTGATATATGGCTAATATCTATGTTGTGATGTTATGCTATTGTTTCAGAAAAAGGGAGAAGGTTTGGTACCATTAAAACGTTTAATCCCGCTGCAAATGTTTGCACCTGTCCTAAGTCAGGAATCTGATGTACAGTAGTTGTCGTTTGTTTATGTTATTTATACGTGTTTCTCGTTTCTCGTTTTTTAGCTCACCTGGCCCGAAGGGCCAAGTGAGCTTTTCTCACCACTTGGCGTCCGTCGTCCGTCGTCCGTCGTCGTCGTCCGTCGTCGTCGTCGTTAACAATTTACATTTTGAACTTCTTCTAGAGAACCACTGAATGGAATGGAACCAAACGTGGCATGAATGTTCCTTATGAGGTGCTGACCAAGTGTTGTTACTTTGTAGCCGATCCATCATCCAAGATGGCCGCCAGCGGGGGACTTAGTTTAACATAGGACCCTATGGGAAATGCATACAAATGACTTCTTCTAGAGAACCACTAAATGGAATGAAACCAAACATAGCATGAATGTTACTTATGGAGTGCTGACCAAATGTTGTTACTTTGTAGCCGATCCATTATCCAAGATGGCCACCAGCAGGGACTTAGTTTAACATAGGACCCTATTGGAAATGCATACAAATGACTTCTTCTAGTGAACCACTGAATGGAATGAAACCAAACATGGCATGAATGTTCCTTATGTGGTGCTGACCAAGTGTTGTTACTTTGTAGCCGATCCATCATCAAAGATGGCCACCAGCAGGGGACTTAGTTTAACATAGGACCCTATGAGAAATGCATACAAATGACTTCTTTTAGAGAACCACTGAATAGAATAAAACCAAACATAGCATGAATGTTCCTTATGGGGTGCTGACCAAGTGTTGTTACTTTGTAGCCGATCCATCATCCAAGATGGCCGCCAGCGGGGGACTTAGTTTAACATAGGACCCTATGGGAAATGCATACAAATGACTTCTTTTAGAGAACCACTGAATGGAATAAAACCAAACATAGCATAAATGTTTCTTATGAGGTGCTGACCAATTGTTGTTACTTTGTTGCTGATCCATCATCCAATATGGCCGCCAGCCGGGGACTTAGTTTAACATAGGACCCTATGGGAAATGCATACAAATGACTTCTTTTAGAGAACCACTGAATGGAATAAAACCAAACATAGCATGAATGTTCCTTATGGGATGCTGACCAAGTGTTGTTACTTTGTAGCCGATCCATCATCCAAGATGGCCGCCAGCGGGGGACTTAGTTTAACATAGGACTCTATGGGAAATGCATACAAATGACTTCTTCTAGAGAACCACTAAATGTAATAAAACCAAACATAGCATGAATGTTCCTTATGGAGTGCTGACCAAGTGTTGTTACTTTGTAGCTGATCCATTATCCAAGAAGGCCGCCAGCGGGGGACTGAGTTTAATATAGGACCCTATTGGAAATGCATACAAATCACTTCTTCTAATGAACCACTGAATGGAATGAAACCAAACATGGCATGAATGTTCCTTATGTGGTGCTGACCAAGTGTTGTTACTTTGTAGCTGATCCATCATCCAAGATGGCCGCCAGCGTGGGACTTAGTTTAACATAGGACCCTATGGGAAATGCATACAAATGACTTCTTTTAGAAAACCACTGAATGGAATGAAATCAAACATGGCATGAATGTTCCTAATGTGGTGCTGACCAAGTGTTGTTACTTTGTAGCCGATCCATTATCCAAGATTGCCGCCAGCGGGGGACTTAGTTTAACATAGGACCCTATGGGAAATGCATACAAATGACTTCTTTTAGAGAACCACTGAATGGAATAAAACCAAACATTGCATGAATGTTCCTTATGAGGTGCTGACCAAGTGTTGTTACTTTGTAGCCGATCCATCATCCAAGATGGCCGCCAGCAGGGGACTTAGTTTAACATAGGACCCTATGGGAAATGCATACAAATGACTTCTTTTAGAGAACCACTGAATTGAATAAAACCAAACATGGCATGAATGTTCCTTATGAGGTTCTGACCAAGTGTTGTTACTTTGTAGCCGATCCGTCATCCAAGATGGCCGCCAGTGGGGGACTTTTGAATGAAATTAAACATGTTCCTTTCCTTATAAATGAGGTTGTGTTGTCACTTTTAGCCAAATTTTATATTTTTTTATATGATTTCAAAAACCCAAGTAGAATCAGGTGAGCGATACAGGCTCTTGAGAGCCTCTAGTTGATATAGATTAGACTGTTGGTTTTCCCGTTTGAATGGTTTTACACTAGTAATTTTGTGCCCCTTTATAGCTTGATGTTCGGTGTGAGCCAAGGCTCCGTGTTGAAGGCCATACATTGACCTATAATGGTTTACTTTTTTAAATTCTTATTTGGATGGAGAGTTGTCTCATTGGCACTCATACCACATCTTCTTATATCTACTAATAATCTTGGTGAATTGATTGATATTTGTATGTTGTTATTGAAGTTTATTTGACAGGTTGATGATAAATCTGATTAAACGAAGAAAAATTTAAACTTCAATAATTTATCCCAAAATTGTTCGGGTCTCAGTGGCCGAGTTGTTTATCTACTGAATCACTATCCTGTCAACATTGAGGTTACGAGTTCGAACCCCGTACGTAGTGTCAAGGATTGTCATATTTTCTATTGAAGTTTGGTGGTTCTCTCTGGGTACTCTGGTTTCCTCCACAAATTAAAGATGGCCACCACGAATTGCTTATTGTGATGTTATTAGCGTTAAACTCCTTACTAAATTTGTTATAAAAAAATTGTTAGCAATCATAGTTCATCAAAGGTCTTCAACAATGAACAAAACTCATACTGCAAAGCACATCTAAAAGGTCATACAATAACAAAATGTAAAACAATTTAAACGAGAAAAACAACGGATTGATGCAAAACAAATCACAACTTAATATACATATGATGTACAGAAATAAACGACAACCACCTAGATACAGGCGACTGACCTGGGGACTTTCCGTTTTAAAATTTCCCTGGTGTTCACTATTTTTGTTGTTTTACTTTCATCAGTAGGATGAGGTTTAAAAACGTCATAAAAAATAGGAAAATTATGACATTGCACAGTGTGAAATTATTAGCGTTGGTAACTCATAGCAAGATATATAAAGCAAGAATTTTTATCTATACTATTAAACGAGAAGACCTCATTTTGTGTGTCGCTTCTCTTCCTTCCACAATAAATTAATCATCATGCCTCTGTGTCCTATAGGTACCATGTATTGTCGCATTTGTCATCCATTCTAATGACTATTCTGTTTTGGGTTATTTTGGGAGAAAAATGAAAAAAACTGCGTCCGGATATTTTTCCGTCATTGGACGAAATTTTAAGTCAGACTAGACATCGGGTTTGCGTTTTTTTCTGTACTTTGTACATATGTTATATTTCCTATTTTGCAAATTGGAAATTTCAGATGTTATAGATATATTTTGAAATTTCCAATTTGCAAAATATGAAATATATGAAATATAACACATACCAAAGACTATGAATAACGTGTATTTGCTATCTGCTATCATTTTCAAGTTTACTATCCACGGCGGTCACTGAGTTTATTAAATAGAGAGGGTCTATATAATATGTCAATGACCGAAGTGGATCGATTAGATAAATGAGAGTTGATAGTAAAAAGCAATACACTTTGTTTATAGTAATGCATGTTCATAATATACGGATAAACGCTAACATTACTGAAATCAATAGAAAACAAGAATGTGTCCAAAGTACACGGATGCCCCACTCGCACTATCCTTTACCATGTTCCATGGACCGTGAAATTGGGTAATAATCTAATTTGGCATTAAAATTAGAAAGATTATACTATGGGGAACATATGTACTAAGTTTCTAGTTGATTGGACTTCAATTTTATCCAAAACTACCTTGACCAAAAACTTTAACCTGAAACTCCCACTTCATTTTCTATGTTCAGTGGACCCTGAAATTGGGGTCAAAAGTTTAATTTGGCTTTATAATTAGAAAGATCATATCATAAGCAACAAGTGTACTACGTTTCAAGTTGATTGGACTTCAGCTTCATCAAAAACTACCTTGACCAAAAACTTTAACTTGAAACTCCCACTTTCATTTTCTATGTTCAATGGACCGTGAAATTGGGGTCAAAAGTTTAATTTGGCTTTAAAATTAGAAAGATCATATCATAAGCAACAAGTGTACTAAGTTTCAAGTTGATTGGACTT
The DNA here is from genome assembly GCF_963676685.1 of Mytilus edulis. NCBI lineage: Eukaryota > Metazoa > Mollusca > Bivalvia > Mytilida > Mytilidae > Mytilus > Mytilus edulis. Next base: position 7,642,204 of record NC_092344.1, read on the forward strand.
CAGCTTCATCAAAAACTACCTTGACCATAAACTTTAACCTGATGAAACTCCCACTTTCAGTTTCTATGGGCAGTGGACCGTGAAATTGGGGTCAAAAGTCTAAGTTGGTTACTATCGTGGGTGGGGCATAAAAATATATAGCAGTTTTGGAGGGAAAAAATTAGGAGCCAGGCTAGAAAAACAATTGTCCTGTCCCAAAGTACCTATAATTTTTGATACCTTTTCTGAAATTCTTCAGTCATAAAATCTTTTAAAAAAATTCATCGGGTCACTAAGTATATCAAAAAGAGAGGGTCAGTCTATATACCAATGACCTTCGTGGATTGATTAGTTAACTGAGAATTGATAGTAAAAAGCAAACACACTTTATTTATAGTAATGTATGTTCATAACATACTAAACGTATGTTCATATTAAAATAAATAGAAAACAAAAAATTGGAAATTTTGGGAAAAAAGGAGAAGGGGTTGAAAAACAATTGTAATGTCCCCAAGTACCTATATAACTTTAATTACCTTAATTTTCCTGAAATTCTTCAGTCATTAATGTTTTACAAAAATTCATCCTAAAACACTTTACAAACTTTCAACCACGTTCAGGATGCATTTTTGTGTCTGTCATAAGTCAGGAGTCTCTAGCTTTTGTTCAGGGGCCAGCTGAAATCCGCCTCCGGCTGCTGGATGTTCTCGCTCTGTTGAAGACCAATTGGTGGCCTTCGGCTGTTTATTTTACTCTTTGATTGGATTGATGTCTCTTTGACACATTCCAAATTTCTATTCTTTTATTTTACTGTTCCATGTCATGTATCCTGCAATTCAGTGGTTGTCGTTTTTTGCTGTATATCATATATGTATCTTATTTTCTTTTGTACAAATATGAGGCTGTTGGTTTTTTTTTTTCTTTTGAATTGTGTTACATTTCGTTATTTTGTTTTTCTCATTTTTGAAGACCTTCGATTGCCGACAGAAT